>NC_063058.1:24019144-24319144 GCF_018812025.1 Megalobrama amblycephala
AGCACTATCAAACTCATTCAGAATCAAATGTGAACATCCAAATAAATACAATACTCACATAATCCGACGCATGCATGCAGCATGCATGACGAACACTTTGTAAAGATCCATTTTGAGGGTTAAATTAGCTGCGTGAACTGTGCTTATGCTGTTAAAGGCAAGCGCGAGCTCCGTGGGCGGGGTAGCGCCAGATTTAAAGGGGTTGCACACCCTAAATCGGCTCATTTATAATGATGCTCCAAAATAGGCAGTTAAAAAAATGAATTAAAAAAAAGCTATGGGGTATTTTGAGCTGAAACTTCACAGACACATTCAGGGGACTCCTTAGACTTATATTACATCTTTTAAAAAGAAGTTCTAGGGCACCTTTAAAACATGTAATATATTAAAGTGTCTTTGGTGTTTCCATGGTTTCTACAAAATAAAACCGGAAACCAAGGGTAACGCGGGTATGATGCAATTGACAGTCGACTCCTCACACGTCCCAGTTAAAATTGCAATTTTCTCACAATTTACAAACAGTTGGAATCATTTGGGATATTGTAAGTACTCAAGTGAACAAAATATATAACACTGGCCTAGTGGTTTTTGTATATTTTACTGCAAAATTCTTACATATTGCACCTTTAAGCAAATAAAATGCATCAGTGAGTCAAAAGTCCTATACTCTGCTATGATAAAGTGATTCCAAACATTTGCAAAGATAGGCATGTAAAACAGAGTAAATTATCTTCTCTGTTGGTAATTGAACTCCTGCAAAATAAGTGCTAGCAATGCAGTTTTGTTTATTTCTACATCATTTTCCAGAGATTCTGAGATGTCAACTACGAGTATCTCAGATCTAACTTTAAACGGAATGCAGCAAATTGCTAACTATGGTGCTTTGGCAGAAATTAGTTATTTAATTAAACTGAGTGATTGCAGGGAATAGACAGAGACGACACATTGAAATGTATCCTGATGTTGAATATTCATAGTATTATTAGCAGAATTCTAGTTCTATACACATTCGTCCACAAAGAAAATATACCTATGTTCTGCTTCAGAACCAAACCTCACTCAGTAATTGGTTGGAGGCGGCCATTTTAATGGCTCCTCAGCCGTGCCAGTGGGATTGATTGGCAGCGAGGCCACGCCCACTTGCTCAGCATGTGTTGCTACGTGAGGCCTCAGCCCTGGCGACACTCTTCATATCAATTAAAGCCCAATTAGGGAGCCATGTTCAGCTAATTATGCTACGCTTCACATTCCCAGAATAAAGTGAGCGTGTGTTTACTGAGATAAATAAATAAAGACACGGGCTGCCAAGGCGAGCCGACCTTAATCAGATTTTCAGTGCTTTCTCTCTCTCCCTCTGAATGCATGTGTGTGTGAGAGTGTTTCTCTGTGATCAGAAGGTGTAATTATATGACTCCACCATTTGGTGACAGTGTTGTAACATGTCTTGTGAAAAAGGTGCCAATTCCCTGTCTCATTTCTTCCTGTTTGACGAATAATGAAATCAGGGAAGGTTATTTCATGCAGGGAGATTGTTTGCTTGTGTGTGTATGTGTATGTGTGAGTAGCGAGAAAAAAACAAGGGTGCATACATGCTTCATCTGTTCAGACGTGCAAACACATTTGGACGAAATGTCGCCTAAAAACCAGACAGTATTCAGTATTCTGGAATATAATAAATATTAAAGATTAATTTGCTGTGTCTTTTTATAAAATTTTCTCAGCCTAGTGTAATTGGACTTTTTTTCTCTACGGTTTGCCAGGCATGCTTTCAGCTTTAACCACAAAGAGTCAAACAAGAAAGATGCGGCCAATTTCAGATAAATTGATAGAAAAATGGCATGATTGAGAGATGGAAGTGAGGAAAACCTGATATGACAGAGGAGATGAGTGTAAAATAAGATAAAATCCATTGAGTGTCACCTTAAATTTGCATTACATTTGACTACCTGTCTCTCCAGCAGGTCCTCGTTCCCCCGCTAAGATGAACTTTGAAGTACAATTCACTTATAATTTGCAAAAATCCTCTTTATCCTCCTCTCTTGTCTTTCTTAACAGATTATGTACGAGATAAGGCTAGTTTTTCCACTTCATGTCTTTGCTAATGGTTAATCTTGTCTTGCCTTAGACTAGAAATCAATCTATGCTCATGAGACTGGCCCTTACATTGGTCATTTTTATGGCTAGTCTTATGTAACATGTCAGACTGATCATCTACACCACTAGCTGTTATTGATCATTCTCGTTTCTTTTTAGCACACCAGAGCTTTATTATCTGGAAGTGGGGAACCGGGGGGGAAGCGCTTTGGGATTGAGCCAGGACTATTCCACCGACAAAGCCAAATCTCAATTTGTTACGGTCCTCAATCTATCACCTGGATTTTAAATCATCAGTTATATAGTGTGAAGGGGAATAGAGTAGCTCAGGTGCTATTACATCTGATTTTAGCTAATAGTTATTTACAATAATTAGAACAATAGTTACATTGGCAATTTCTTTACAAACATGAACTTGATTGGAATTTTATTTTCATGAGAAAATGTGAGTAGCAAAACTGCCATGATGCTAGGTAGTTGCTAATGTGTTAAAATGTTTTTAGCATGTTGTTAGCGTATTTTAGTAAGTCTGGTCAGTAAGTATTAGCACACCTCCTTTTGAATAGCTGGATGATTTGAAGTATTCACGCCCGTTGCTGCACAAGTGAACGGTTACTGTTGGAAGTTAGTAATGATAGCTGGGATTGCTCTAGCAAACACTACTAGTAGCTAACAGTAATCACGAGAGTTCATGAATATGACTTTGTTTTGATGCAGGTGTGAAGGTTGGTACGAAGCCATTTCTACTTCAAAATGCTGATTAAGGGTTTGTTTAAAACCTCTGTGCAAGTCCACTGACAACTGCATGTATTAAAAGGATTTAAATCAGCTTCCTGGTACGTATTTTCAGTGCTAGCAGTATTTCCTTTTATAGGCTTCTTGATGGGAACGAAGCATCCTTACACAGCGGAAAAGCTTTCTGAAATCTGTAACTTTGCCAATAAATTGAACATGATCTCAGGAAAAGAAAGACATGGGCTAAATTGCATACTCTCTTGAGTAGGTACATATTTTGAATAAGTAATTACTTCACGACTGCTAAAAATGCATTCACAATACAGCTTGTGATACTGTTCACTGAAGAGGGGCTTTTCTGTGGTGATGCCCTTATGAAAATTAACCTTGGTTTTAATATGAATAAAACCAAATAAACATGGTTATTGTACAACCAGAATTCCGGAAATGTTGGGACGCTTTTTAAATTTGAATATGAAAACTAAAAGACTTTCAAATCACATGAGCCAATATTTTATTCACAATAGAACACAGATAACATAACAAATGTTTAAACTGAGAAATTTTACAATTTTATGCACAAAATGATCTCTTTTCAAATTTGATGCCTGCTACAGGTCTCAAAATAGTTGGGATGGGAGCATGTTTACCATTATGTAGCATCTCCTCTTCTTTTCAAAACAGTGTGAAGACGTCTAGGCATCGAGGTTATGAGTTTCTGGAGTTTTGGTGTTGAAATTTGGTCCCATTCTTGCCTGATATAGGTTTCCAGCTGCTGAAGAGTTTGTGGTCATCTTTGATGTATTTTTCTCTATAGGTGAAACATCTGGACTGCAGGCCAGTTCAGCACCCATACTCTTCTACGACGAAGCCATGCTGTTGTAATAGCTGCAGTATGTGGTTTTGCACTGTCCTGCTGAAATACACAAGGCCTTCCCTGAAATAGACGTCATCTGGAGGGGAGCATATGTTGCTCTAAAACCTTTTTATATACCTTTCAGCATTCATATTGCCTTCCAAAACATGCAAGCTGCCCATACTGTATACACTTATGCACCCCCATACCATCAGAGATGCTGGCTTTTGAACTGAACGCTGATAAAATGCTGGAAGGTCTCCCTCCTCTTTAGGTCACGGCGTCCATGATTTCCAACAAGAATGTCAAATTTGGACTTGTCTGACCATAGAACACTTTTCCACTTTGAAACAGTTCATTTTAAATGAGCCTTGGCCCACAGGACACGATGGCACTTCTGGACCATGTTCACATATGGCTTCCTTTTAGCATGATAGAGCTTTAGTTGGCATCTGCAGATGGCACGGCGGATTGTGTTTACCGACAGTGGCTTCTGGAAGTATTCCTGGGCCCATTTAGTAATGTCATTGAAACAATCATGCCGATGAACATGGTTTTATCGTATTAAATTTCAAACTTCTGTGTCAGGCTTGTTTAGAAGGTGATTCAGTGGAACTGGATTTTGGTGCCGCTTTATAAAAGGCAGCTAGCGCCAACCACTATTCAAGCACTTGAATGCTGTTGTGGCTTTCTTTTTTTTTTCTGCTGCCCCCTGCAGTTCCTGCACCCCACACTTTGAGAACCACTGGTGTTGAGGCAGATGCTAAACCCTGTTTATACCACTGAGAATACAACTTGGTTGTGTTCTGAATTTCTATGATGTACTGTAGCTAAATCAAGCTTGCTTTACATAAACAGACAATTTACGCTTAAAGCCAGCCACTAAGAATGCGACGTGACATACTGTAGCGTAAAAGCAGACAGTTAAGTTAAAAGCCCATTATACCGCTCAGAATGCAACTTTATGTTATGAATTGCAATGTCGTAGCTAAATCAAGCTTGCTAGTGTAGAAGCAGAGTTTATGCTAAAGCCTGTTAAGAATGCATCTCTGTTGTGTTATAAATTGCGCTGACACATTTCAGGATAACACAGTGTAAAATCAAGCTTACATTGTTAGCGTTAGCATCTTTGTATAGTGAAAGTTTCAGGGCTGTTTATACACCCACAAAGGCTTATGTATTCCTTTCTGAGTTGTAGTAGTTGCTATGATTAGCTAAGATTGTATGCTTTTTGACTCATCCACAAGCATGTGGATACAGGATAAATCAGAGCTGTGTGCCATTTCCGACACTCTTGTGCTAACCTCAGCTACTCTCTCAGTTGTTTTGCGTCTTTCCATTCTGAATCAGCTCACTTCAAGATTGTCTGTTGCTAATTGTGACAGACAGCTTCACGACAGCGAGTGGGTGCTGTGTGGCGCATCTGCGGTGGATCAATGTATGCGCATGTGGGTGTGTTTTTGAAATGTGCATTACTGATAATCAGCTCAATAGCGAAGAGAGAGTATTGCTCTGTACTTGTACATGTCACTTGTCTGTCATACAGGTGTATATGTGATCTCACATCTGTTTGACTGCAGGTTTGACGTTTTTTCTCATTCAAACACTACTTTGTCAACTTGCTTCATCTGAGAGGCCTAGAGACCAGATGCGTTTTATCAAACTGGCAATGCTAATCAGAGAGACAGGCTGTGCGACAGTGTCGTATCTTGTCTCTAGGTACCGTGTAAATAAAAGGATTTGATTTGTAGTAGTGTTTGGTGAGCCAGAGATTAAATGTCAACTTGACTCTGAGAGTGGCTGCAACATGGCCAGCACACGCTCCTGGCCATACTTACAACCATGCAAACATGTATACTGTTGATCATCGTCCGCCGTTGTGTCGGCTGGGTCACTTTGGCCTGATCTCGAAGCTGCTTACCACAAATCAAATCTATTTCAGCCATCTATATAAGAATAAACAACTCACACTTTCCTCCTTCAACCCTCCGCTTAGTGGAAGAGAATGAAAAGCCATTTCTATTAGAGTGATGCGCTCCCCAGGGGGCCGAGAGAGGAAACAGGAAATGCAGAGAAGAAAGTGGGAGACAGAGAGGGGAAGAATGTTTCCTTTCATTATTACAATAAGTGGCTCATTTTGTAACAGGAAGCATCGCTTCAATAACTGTACTACTGTCAGCAACGTAGAGTCACGACAAACTTGCCATGATTCATCAATCCTCTGAACTCATGCAATAAGTCAGCGTCCCTAGAAAGGAAAATCACAATTTCTTGGTTGATTTTCATAGACTGAATCATAAACTTTTCATAAACTTTATATTTTCTAGTTGTGATTATAATTACCTTTTTCTCCCCACTGTACCTTTATATGACAATGTGACTTTCTCACAATTACAGATTTTAGTTTAATTCTTTTAAACTTTTTCACAATTAATATTTATTTATTTATATTTTTTAGTTATTAATTTTTCTACTTTTTAACTTTTTTTGACCATTAACTTTTATTTATGTATTTATTTTTTGTTCTTATCCTTTTTATACTCCTTTTTAGGTGGAAACAATAGTTGGTATAAAATATTGACTTATTTACTTTTTTAGAGTTACAGAAGAGATACTCAAACTCTACTTTAAAAAAAAAAAAAAAAGAAATGTCAAGATCAAATTACCTAAGCTGCTATATACATTAAAGGTAGGCAAGTTTTTTATAAACACTTTTTGTTATACTGGTTGAATCTTCACATCCTAATAGCAATCAATAATAGAAGTGGTCTAAATATTAAAAAATGTACATATATCTTCTGTGTTTGTCCAGTCATTGCATTCGGTCCTACCTTGGTCCAAACTAGTGTTGTCACGATACTGGAATTTCTAACTTCGATACGATACCTTGAAAAGTATCTATTCAATACCGTTTTCTATACCTCAAGGAAAAAATGCTGCGTATACTGTCATTATTTCTTTTTTTTTGTCCTTCCATTGAAAGTCTAGGCAATCAAAAGTTTCTTCTAAAGAGATCATTTTATATGATAAAGCTTTTAAGCTTTTTTCATATATCATACCTGCAAACTAGTCGCTTTTTGGCGAAATTCACCGTTTTGAATCAAAATATGTAATTTCTGTGAATCGTATAGATCCGAAGAGTTGGTTTTTTTTTTTCGGGGGGAGGTCAGGGTGAATTTGCAAGCACAATAAACCTCACAAGAATCGAAAATGGGCTAATTTCCCATATACTGGAGTGAGACCATAGACCTCTATTGAGCTGTCGTGATCTTTCTTTGCGCTCTGTGGTGTGACTGACACATCATGAACCGACCATCTCCTCCGCTTTACAACACAAAATAAACATGAATGAATATCCGAAGGTATGTTGAAAGATAAAGTACAACTTACTGAAATCCGTATCATGTTACATGCAACGGTAATCCAGTGGTTCCCAAACTTTTTAGCATGGAGTACCCCCTGAAGGCATTACCATCCTTCCGTGTACCCCCTCTCTTCCACTTCGACTGCAGTCACACCTTTACCTAAGGGACAATATTTACCCCCTAAATTGATTTTACAGTGCTTTTTTTTTTTTTACCTTTATGAATAACTTTATAAAATAAATAATGTTTTAAATAAAAATGTTCAATGGAGAAATATGCAATGATGGTAAAACCTAGTCGTAGTAATAGTAAATAATAGTAAAACTTTTAAATATTAAACTAATACCGCCAGTAGGTGGCAGCAAGTCACTGTTTTTATGAGTGAGTCATCGAGTCATTCATTCAGTAACGAAGCAAGTGGCTGTGAATGAATCATTGAATCATAGACTCTCACGATTCGTTCAAAGCCACAGAATTGTTCGCGAAACACAGACATGTGTTGTAGTTCTGCTGTGGTTTTCGTTATTATTTCATTGCAAAATAGATTAAATACTGGCAGTACTGTGTTTAAAATTTACGTTTTGTTTTTTGACCTGTTGTATAAAAATGTCACGTTTGCAGTCATGCGGATATTTGGGAACAATTGCATTCTTGCTCGATATCATCATTAAATACAAGAACACACACAAGGTATGTTTTTGTACCGGAGAAAGTGTGAGTCTTAAATCGAAATTAATTCATTATCTGTGTCTATATTTGTTCTTCATGCGAGTAAGTGCTAAATCCCCACTTTTACAAAGGTGCACTGTCGAGAACGACAGTAATTTAGCGTGATTTAAGGCAGCAGATTCGGCACGCAATCTATCATATGCATGCTGCTTGTGTGAATACAGTCATTTTTTGACTGCAAATGATGAGGTAATTTGATTAAATGTACTGGATTTACGACATTTTGGCAGTTAGAAATACATGCTCTATTTTAATATTATTTTAATGTAGAATTAAATAAACTATTCAGCATTTTGTTCGCGTACCCCCTTTTGTCACCTCACGTACCCCCAGGGGTACGCGTACCCCAGTTTGGGAATCGATCAATCAGTGTTTCAACCGCGGAAAAGCGTCAATAAAACAGCTTGTAAAAATGTCACATTTACCGCAACATTTACCTCAGAAAAAAGCCGTTCAATGTCCAAAAACTTGTTAGTCAGCTACAAAAATGAACTTAGAGAGGAGCATTTTGATATATATCCACTGTATAGGCCATTGCATATTCATTGTACTTAAGATGTGCTTTAATATTGAATGTATAAAACAGTTTTATGACGGCCACCATTTAAATGTTTATGCCGATATTAACGAGTAGAAACATAACTATGTCATTAAAAGTTTATTATAACATTATTATAAAAACTTCTTTGTGTAATTTATATGTAAGTAGCTTACAAATCAATTAATTTTAATCTTTAATATTATAATGATGTACCAACTGTGGTTTCCTGTATAGTTTACAGCATTATTTGAGAAAAGTTTTTTTTCTTTTCCATTTATTTTCTTGTCAGAGTGCACCAGAATGCTTCATTTACAAAATTTCTCCTGCCCCGAGACCCCCCTACTACTATTTACTTTGTAATCATGTCACCTTTTTTACCACTTTGGAGTTTGCAGGTATAATATATAAATGTTGATCAATTATCATTATGATTATCTCACAGATATTTGCTCACTCAATGTATTGGTTTTTACAATGGGGTAATTTTGTCGCAATAGCTTGTATTTGACCATTTTGAAAAAGATGCGAAAAAGAGCCCATTTTGGCACTTGTATGTCAGAGGCGGCTTTATGTGTGTGCTTCGGATGTGAGAACGAAATCTGCGGGAATGAGTAGAATTATGCGCAATCTGCATCGAAATTCAGACCCGTTCACACCAACAATATTTAACCGGAGTGAATGAGAAGACTGAATGAGAGGAGGTGGGTGCGTGTACTGAACCAAAACAATAAGCTTATGCTGCGTTCACACCATGTAACCACGTAACCGTAATTATGAGATGGCAACCTATGACGTTCTACCCAGAGCTGTTCACGTCTTCAGATGGATTTCAACACTATCAACGCAGAAATTAATCTGCAGCAGTCAAGTGGTCCAAGTCTGAGCTCTCTACACTGTAAAACCCAATAAGTTCAGAATACTCAAAACATTTAAGGAGACTTATTACCACAAAACATTTAAGTTGGTAGAACTTAAAATTTTTGCGACAAGTGGGGCGGGGCTGAGAGCCATGGAAGCGGATCAAGGCCAGTGTGGTGCACAGGTGTCTCTCACTAACAATCCCGTCACCAGCATCCCTTTCCCAACTCATCATGATGTTAAATACATACAGTTAATTTACATAAACATCACATTCAGATCTTGGTTAAATGTTACATAGCAAATAACACATGCTATTATAACTATCAGAGAGACATTATCAGAGAGTCATTACATACGTAATCAAACAACATATGTGGTCTTAAATGTTTTGCAGCTCATCCTCAACCTAACCACAGGCTCTACTCTTCACCACAGTGGTAACCCTACAAAACTAACATAACATAACCCCCCTGAATCCCAACATAACACAACATTAAACATTAACTTATATCTCCATATGTTAATCTTGTGCAAAAACACACAAAATAACACTTAATTTCTACAGTTATTAATATGGTCTGACGCAAAGCATGCTGGGAATTAGAAATCTGCTGCAGCTCAACTCAATCATATTAAGTTCAGCTTACTACAATGAAATTTTGAGTTCATGCAACTTTTTTCTATTAAGTACAATGAACTTTCATTATTATTTGAGTGAAACAAACTCATTTAATTTAATTAATTTCACTGTTCGGTTTTACAGTGCACGTTGATTATGTTCATTATTATTGTAATGTCATGTGCTTTGAGACATGAGGTAATTTAACGCCACCTCTCGTGAGGCTTTGCAGACTCTGCTCTGTGCGTTCATGTGTTTTGAAGGAGGCGTGGCTTTGGAGATGCTCTGAAAGGAAGGTAGGATCTCATGCTTTCAAAGCTTGCTAGCCTCTCTGTAATTGCCTACCTTTAACTTTATAGCTCTATGTTCTTAATGCATGTCTCATTTGTATTGGTTTTTATTTCTCTGTTTTTAGGTTGATGCAAAAATGACAACTCTGAGCAACATTTGAGCAATGAAATCTTCCTCTGGGGTGCCACAAAGCGGCCCATTCCTGAGTCCTTCGCCCAGCATCTGCTCTGCATCTCCGTCTCTGATCGACTGCCATGCTGTACCCATCAGCGGCCGCCATATGCTATCCCAGCGGCCATCTCCTGCTGTAAACAAACAATATATTTTGACAGATGCTCACAGGCCAGGATCTCAGGCCCTGCCTGACCGTATCGCAGTGCTCTGGACACAGTTCTGTGCTCTGACAGGTGGACCCTCACCCCTCCTTCTTCCAGTATAATTACAGAGCGAACAGATTTAAAGATCAGACTGTTTAAGGTGGCCCTGATTTAACAGCTGTCATGGGCTCTATTGTCTTCAGGGCTGCGGTGTGACACCAGCGGCGATGAAAAGGCCACAGCCACCCTGCCATTTCTCATAATGGACTTTTAGTTAAAGGACAGGAAAATAATAAGCAGACTTAATCGTGGAAAGCGGGCACCGTTTGTCTTTCCTGCCGAATCAACTTCAGAGGGACAAACGAGGGTTAGTTGTGATGAAGAGACAGGGCTGCTCTTTTCATCTTTTCATTGTCACACACAGACAACCGAAACATGAAGACAGCTCGCAATCTGTTTAGTATATGAGTATCTATCCATCTAACTATCTATCTGTCTGTCTGTCAAATTTCATTGTGTGCTGATCAAGTCCAAATCCAGTAGTTTCCATGTACTCATTTCTAATCTTTTCTATTTCAGAAGGCCGACTGTGTAAACCAGCATTAGTTTGGAATATAAAGCTCTCTGACAGAGCTTAAAGAAGCGATGATTAAACACACAAACCCAGTCGGAGGAGACACTTTTCGCGGGGCTGCGAGTCTCCAGCGGCTGTCTGATCCTGCGCCTCGCTCGGGGGAAAAAGCAGATTTAATTAAAGCAGAATTAAAGAGCATTGTTATTTTGATTGAAGACACCAGGCTCCTTTCCCTCCACTCTTTCTCTCACCCGACTGTCCCGGATTCAAGCTGACGGGGTTCGTCGTTGACGGTTTATTTGAGTACATAGCGTGCATCTGGTGATCTGTTTTCCTGCAAACACATGCAGGTCTTACTATGTGTTTGAGGAATACAAACGCCATCTTCTCTGCTGTAGATTGAATCTATTTCTGTATTATTGGATAATGAGAAAAGCCTGTACGACACACAGACTGGCACAATATTAGAAGTTAATTAAATTTTGGTAGAGTGACAGAGAAGAACCTGTAGGCAGCATAAGCAGCATCGGCCAGACAGACGGCACGTCTATTTCTTCCAGGCCCTGGCCGACTACATGGTGTGAGAGGGGCCCTTCAGACCAGACTCAGACAGACAGAGAGAGAAAAGGAGGGATGGAAGGACAGTAATGAATAGTGTGTGTCCTGATAATTGCATTAATGATTATTAGGCAGAGCTCTGGGGAAGGTGATGAGAGAGAGAGTTTCTGTCAGCTAACTTTGACAAATGGCTGCTCACTCAGGGCCACTGCTTGGAATATTAATTTGCAAAATAAACTTTAAGAAAGGAGAGAAAGAGAAAAAAGGAAGGTCTGGGAAGAATTTGTTAAAAGGTGCCCTAGAATCAAAAATTTAATTTACTTTGGCATAGTTGAATAACAAGAGTTCAGTACATGGAAATGACATACAGTGAGTCTCAAACTCCATTGCTTCCTCCTTCTTATATAAATCTCATTTGTTTGAAAGACCTCCGAAGAACAGGCGAATCTCAACATAACAACAGTCGGGATCATTAATATGTACGCTCCCAATATTTGCATATGCCAGCCCATGTTCAAGGCATTACACAAGCCAGTATTAACGTCTGGAGCTGTGCACAGCTGAATCATCAGACTAGGTAAGAAAGCAAGAACAATAGCGAAAAATGGCAGATGGAGCAATAATAACTGACATAATCCATGATTACATGATATTTTTAGTGATATTTGTAAATTGTCTTTCTAAATGTTTCGTTAGCATGTTGCTAATGTACTGTTAAATGTGGTTAAAGTTACCATTGTTTATTACTGTATTCGCGGAGACAAGAGCCGTCGCTATTTTCATTTTTAAACACTTGCAGTCTGTATAATTCATAAACACAACTTCATTCTTGTAAATGTAAATCTCTCCAACAGTGTAGCATTAGCCGTTAGCCACAGAGCATATAGCCTCAAACTCATTCAGAATCAAATGTAAACATCCAAATAAATACTATACTCACAGGAATCGATTTATGCATGCAGCATGAATGACGAACATCTTGTAAAGATCCATTTGAGGGTTATATTAGCTGTGTGAACTTTGTTTATGCACTGTATAACTGCACTTATAGTCGAGAGCTCGGGAGGGCAGGGAGCGAGAGATTTAAAGGGGCCGCGCAGCCTGAATCGGTGCATAGTTAATGATGCCCCAAAATAGGCAGTTAAAAAAATTAATAAAAAAAAATCTGTGGGGTATTTTAAGCTGAAACTTCACAGACACATTCAGGGGACACCTTAGACTTATATTACATCTTTTGAAAAGACGTTCTACGGCACCTTTAAACCCCATGGATCAGGTCCACTTTGGAAGAAAAAAGGAAGTCTGATATATACCTGAAAGTTAGTGGTAGGATTCCCATTGACAGGTGCTCGGTTTAGCACAGTGTGCATTTTGAAATGTGCCATTTTGAATCGGATGGTTAATTTTGGACTTCCAATCACCAGTTCTGGAAATAATGCCATTTTACTAAGTGCTAATCAGCTAATGGCACCATAAGAATGCATACAGCTAAGCTCTTCATTAGCGACTATTGTGAGCTTTGACATGAAATTGTGACTTTGTTAGAATACTCTTAAATGGCCAAAATATGTTTTTTCCCCTTTCTTTCTTTCTTTCTTTCTTTCTTTCTTTCTTTCTTTCTTTCTTTCTTTCTTTCTTTCTTTCTTTCTATTTGCCAGCAGGGGCTAACTGGGCTAGGCTAACTAGCTAAACTTGTTAAACATTTCCCCCCCAAACTACTCTCTAAAAAATGCTGGGTTGAAAATGGACAAACCCAGCAATTGGGTTGTTTTAACCCAGTGGTTGGGTTAAAAGTTCACCCAACCTGCAAGGTAGTTTTATTTAACTCAACTTTTACTCATTAACTCATTTATTACTGTATTGCTTGGTGAAAAATGATAATATGTTTAATAAATGAGCATTTATTAATAAGTTTAATGAATAATAATTAAACAATAAACCTTTATTAAATTGCTAAGTAACTAATGTTTACCTTTTGCCTCTAGTAATTGTCTGATTTTTAATTTCCAACCCATTTTGGGATCATTTTAAGCCAGCCATATAGTATTTTTTTAAACAATAGTTGAGTTAAATAAAACTGCGCAGCATGTTTGGCAAACATTTGACCCAACCACTAGGTTAAAACAACCCAGTCGCTTGGTTTGTCCATTTTCAACCCAACTTAGGTTGTTTTTAACCCAGTATTTTTAGAGTGTAGGATTACATTTCAGTAGTCGGTATCAATACCAGTAAAATTTTGTGGTTTTCGTTACCAGTTTTAATTAAACTGTTGAATTGCTTTAAAAAAAATATTGTCCCGTTTTGTCTCGTCCATTGGTTATCACTGTTAATTGCAGTTTCTGATTCAATTGAGCATTTAAATACAGTTGTCAATCCAGAAACTTTGCAGTGTCCTTAGCAGCATGAATAACTAAACTTGTATTCAGATTGTGAATGGGTAATAAATAGAAAGCAAGAGAAAAGCCTCCCTTTATAACCATTAAGGCTAACAAACTGAATTCTGTCTTAATTGTACAATGAATCTCTTATTTACATCATGTTTACACTTTGTTGGTCATAATGAAAGAAAAATTTGTACTAACTTACTGACTAGCACCTCTGATTGGCCATTGCGTTCACGCGCTCAACAGATATGATTGTGATTGGCTACAATGTGCAACGTTTGAAAAAACACACTGTAAACAGAAACATTTGACACAGTTGAGAAAGCGCTCAGACAAACACGAACGAGAGTGTCTATCAGCGGGTACCGAATATACCCAGTACTCTGTACTACTGGTAGCCTACTGCAGAAATGGTATTTATATTTAGTACCATCTGGTACCGGTAGTACTGCTACGTTTGACAACCCTACCCCAAACAATTATCTTGTTACCGGAAAAGCTATGCTATTGTATAGCAGCAATATGCTTTGTTAGAAGTGGAGCTATGTACTTCCTAGCGCTGCATGGCATTATGGGATAGGTGTTTACTCTGTGAACGCAGCGAGTTGTCTGATAAAGACAAAAATGGCCGCTTGACGTCATAAAAAACGTCACATAAATGTCAGAGGATGATGAGCTGTTTAAACTAGTATTAGTGCCCTTTAAAAGATGTCAATGATCCACCTTCTCACTCAAATAAAGTGTTTTGATTGGTGTACAGTTCGATGTGTTGACAGCAACATCTTTGACCCCACATACCAGGTGTCCCCTCAGACGGTGATAACAGCACCTCAACAACTTTTCCCCTAAAACTCACACATGTAGTGGAGAATAACACCCTGCTTAATGCCAGGTGGCTGTCGACTGAAGACATTTTTCACATAAATCAAACTGCCATTGGTCTTATCAATAACAAGTCAATTAGCAGGCGGAGAGAGGCGCGGATCTCTAGGGGTCACCGCTTGTTTGTTAGATGGACATCTGCAGCTCTGTTTGCTTCACCATGGCAACAGACCTACAATTTCTCTCTGTTTTTCTGTCTCAGTTTCTTTCGTTCTTTAGGTTTGTGAAGACGGAAGGCTCTGACAGACCTAACTACTGCTTTAAAGTGCACATTTCACCCAAAAATGCTGTCATTTACTCACCCTCATGTTGTTCCAACCCCATTTGACTTTTCCTTCATTGAAACACAAAAGATTGCATGTACTTTTTGTTTGTGATTTGTTTAATAGCGTAAATCACAATCCAATTTCATTGTATAGAAAAGAGCAGCTTGGACATTTAGCAAAATACTTCTTTTGTAGGCTATTCTTAAAAAGAAAGAAAGTCATACAGGTTTGAAAACGACGTAAATAAATGATAACCGATTATATCAATAAACATGCACACATCACATCATGATCAATCAAATGCAATATGTCACCTTTGTTTTTCAATCCCTCAAGGAATCTTTGTAAAGAATGAAGGAGCGCTTGTAAAAACTGGTATTTTCAATGACCTTTCTAATTTTGCTCAGTTTATAGACTTGGCTATTATTATCTGGCTGAAAGCAACTGTCTTTTGCATAAAAATTACTTTATTACTCACAATAATGAGGCTTTATTTATTTCCTCTGTCTCATTCTCTCTGTCTGTTCCTCATTTTAATGGATTCAAATAATTATTTATTTTTCATATGTGTGCGGTATTATATGGGTCGTTCTACAGTATAATTGTTGTTCATATTCATTTATATATAGTGTACAAATGGAAGCCATGTTGTAGAATGACCTACACTGTATAATATTTATGATGTTTTCTCTTTGTTTGGTTTGCAGAAGTTGTGGCTCTCAGATGAGACAGGCCACATAGTGCTTTCCGGCACTTGGTGACTATTTAATGACTAGTCTGTCAGAAGTCCAGACAGAATAGCACCGCAGAAATGCACAGGACCCATTACAGCACAGTGACTATTCTGAAAATACACCCTTGATTTATTTATCATAAATAAATCCCTTTAATTCATATTTGCTGATGACGCCAACACTGTTCATAGTGGGACTGCGACAGGGCCCACTTGTAGAGTTAATGCTCATTATAGTGACATCCTACAATGGATAATTTGTTCAAAAAGTCTCAGAAAAATGACTGTGTCTCAGCAGGATTCTGAAATTGTGAAATGCAGTTGGACTATACCCTATATTTGCTATGCTTTTCCAACTTTTGAATACACCATAAAGGATATTTTAGTCAGTCAACCTTGAGTAGATGGTCGTCAGCTCTCTTTTAAATGTATTCCTCTGATCTGATGTGTTTTAATGGTGTCTGTTTTTCTATATAGAGGGGGATCAAATAGCAGAGCTGCAGCATGTTGGCATGGACCACCTGCTGAAGATAGGTTTCAGAGAGTGCCGGGGGAAAACAGCAGGGGGATGTGTTAGTTTGTATCCATGAGCCTTGTACTGATACTTGTTTATGATGCAGAATGTGCATGTGTGTCTTAAAAATACATGATTTATGTTGTGTTTTGGAGTGTATGGTTGAGCAGATGTCATCTCATATTGGTGTATATGCATGTAAGGGTTTACTTTGAAATAGTTTGTGGACGAAATGTCCTAGAAGATTGCTAAATATTACACAATTTGTCCTTTAGGCACATCTTGATTTGAAAAAAAAAAAATAGTTTTTTAGTATTAAAGTTATTATAATGCATAATGTAATAACAAACAAGCATAATGTAAAAACAAACAAGAAATCTATGGCATGCCCTCATTAGGTAGCTTGGTAAATGTGTGTGTCTGTTTGTGAATGTGGTTAGCATCACCCCCACCCCCTTCCCAAGACCTCCAATGTTTCTCAGGTGCTAAAATGTGGCGGTTAAGGACCCCACAGTGAGGTATAAATAGGACTCTCTTCCTATGGAGAGACACAGTCTTTTAAAGGAGCACCAAGTGACTGAGATCCAGCCAGCCACTCTTAGATAGAAAGCCTGGAAGACACCCACTAGGCCTCCCCTGTGCCCCCACGCGGAAAGGCCCCAGGGGAGAATTCGCCAGCTGAGCCTCAAAAACAAGGTAGGACAACCCAGCTGACTGACAGACTGAATGCTCTCAGCTGTTTTTGTGTATGCATGTCTCAATAGTTCACTTCAGAGCTGATAGCTGGAGAGACCCAGGGTGAAAACACAAAAGCTGAGAGGGAGAAAAAGAAAAAGAGAGAGAGACAGAGAGAAAATGCCAGCATGTACTCACCATGGGAGTGTTATGGTAAGCGCTTGTTGATTTATTGATCAGGGAAGAGGGCCGTTTTACATTGTTGCGGATGGGATGAGAGAGGAGCATCACATCCTGACAGTTGTTTTGAGAATCTGCAAGGGTTTGACAGCTACTGCTAGTCCGAAGTGACTTCTGAGCTAGTCCTTGTTTTTATTTGCGTGTTTATGCATATCTTTGTACTCGGTGAATGACATGGTTGAAATACAGGATAGAGTCTGTTTCATAGGGAATGGCTGGCATTACAATTTCCCTTCATGTGACTTCAGTGAATGGCTGTGCATCATAAGACTTGACTCTCTCTCTTTCTCTTGAGCAATCTGTTAAATGCCAGCAAGCTCCTCTATGGACTTAAACTCCTGTTTCAGCACAGTAAATGACTATTATAACTGATTGACAGCCCTAGAGGTGTCCATTTAGCAAACCCTTGGCACCTGAGAAAGATGAGGGTGGGGCAAAAAATGAAACAAAAGATGAGGGATAGAAAAAAAGGACATGGTGGGTCCCTGAGCGAGAGTGTTAGGAAGGAGAGAAATGAAGTTTTCAGCTGTGGATCGATTTCTGAACGCTTGTCTCATGCATTTTACAGAGGCGCTAAATGCCACTTATAGTATAATGCTGTACTCTAGGTCAGAGCAAAGCTCTCATGCTTGGGCTGGGATTTCAGGGCTGCTTTTAACAAACTACGCCAGTAGACTTAAGTAAATCTGTCTGATTGTGTCACAGCCTTGGAAATAATGTTGTTTTGCTCTTCTTTTGTGGATTTGTATGCCCGAAACCCCCTTTTTCTATTACACCTAAGAATATTCCTTGGCAGCCAAACTAATCTCATAGTCTCATAAACTCTCAATTCATAAAGAATTAATCTTATTCCTTCTCACTTTCTTTTCTCTCTCTTGAAAGCAGCTGAGACTAAGCTGACGCCATGGAGAAAGGGAGGTGGAGTTCTGAAGATGCTCCCAGAGCCTCCATGCCTGACGAACTGTCTCATCCTAAGTTTTCGGAATGGAAGTTTAAGCTCTTTCGGGTCAGATCCATGGAGAAGGCCCCTCTGTCTAATGAAACACCGGTGGAGAAGGAAAACCAGCCTGAGGTGGAGACAGAGATGGCAGGCTCTCCAGGCAGTGTTATGAAGCTCTGTTTTGGAGGGAAGAGTAAGGAAAACGTGGAGAATACTCGAGGGAGAGTGGACCTTAAGCTGCAGGAGATTGATACACATATGAATCTTCTCAAGTGAGTTTAATGATAATATTGAGTCATTGATGAGTTCTGAATGTTGAATTGACTTGTGCATATTTGGAAGCATATCAATATTAATCAATGTGTGTCTTTTGCAGAAGCCTGTGTCGCCTTTGTGGCCTCTCAATACGGAAGGCTAAAGGTCCGTCGCATGAAGTCCAAGGAGACTTGGAAGAGTCAAGTCGGTGCGCCTTGCGCAAGATGGGCTGCAAGTTTGTGACATGGCCAGAAGTGATCTTGAAGGTCTTCAAGGTGGACGTGACAACCGACATGGAGACAGTACATCCGTCTTTGTTTTGTCACAGATGCTGGACTGCTGCCATGAGGGGAGGGGGTTTCTGTTCTTTCACTAGGACCCATATCCCAGACTGGAAGCCCCACACTTCCCACTGCAACCTCTGCTTCCCTAAGAAGAGCTCTTTTCAGCGAGTGGGAAGGAAGCGGACCAAACCACTTAAAGGTGCACACAGCCTTCCAAAGAGAATCAAGAGGGATTCCCCAGAAACTTCAGGTGCCAATAGATTGTGGAGACAGACCACAGAGAATCCTGCAGGATCAGGTGGGAAAGAATGGTTAAAACTATCAGTTCAGAGAGGACAATGGGTAAAGAATATCACACAGTGCCAGAAGGACCATCTGAGCGCTAAGCTCATCCCTCCCGAAGTCCCAGCAGACTTGCTACGTGCCGTTATTTGCCAAGTATGTGATCACCTTCTTTCCGACCCTGTCCAGTCACCGTGTCGGCACCTGTTCTGTCGGGTCTGCATAGTAAGGTACAGTCGAGCTTTGGGGCCGAACTGTCCCACCTGTAACCAACACCTGAACCCATCCCACCTGACCAGGCCAGCCAAGTTCTTCCTTGCCACCCTCAGCTCTCTCCCTCTGCTCTGCCCCAGCGAAGGATGCAGTGACTGGGTCCGATTGGACTCCTTTAGGGAACACTGCCTCAACCACTACCATGAAAAAGAGTCCCAGGAAGAACAAACACCTTCAGATCAGAATCTCAATGGGTACTTGCCAATCAACAAAGGTGGGCGCCCTCGACAGCACCTGTTGTCGTTGACCCGTCGGGCTCAAAAGCACAGGCTGAGAGACTTAAAGAACCAGGTGAAGATGTTTGCCGAAAAGGAAGAAGGAGGGGATGTGAAGTCTGTCTGTTTGACGCTCTTCCTTCTGGCACTGAGAGCCGGGAATGAACACAAACAAGCAGATGAACTGGAAGCTATGATGCAAGGTACTGCCAAGAAACATGTCACCCACAATATGTGACTGTCAAAGCAGTCGTTGTCAAATAAATACAACTAGAATGAACAGATAATGCATTATTGACTTACTCATGTAAGCTTGAGAGCAACCAAGAATAAGAATGTATAATGTTTTGGCAACCTAATATATGGCATCATTTGTTTTGTAGAATGAACTAGCCTAATTTGCAATGCCTGACTGCAGTTAATTGTATTCATTTTTCATAGAACAACAGCTTTAACATGTAATTTTACACAATTATGTTCACATTTACTACCTGCAAATAGATATGCAAAATGAATTAAACACATCCATGAGGTTATCTACACACACAAAAATGAATGAATTCTTTTCTTATATGCCTCACTGTCAATTTAAATAGAATAAGCACAACTTTACTGAATGTGTGTTTGTGTGTGTGTGTGCGTACAATACACAATAACAATTCTTGTAAAGAGCCTGTTAGGCTGAAAACAACATCAGTAGCCCTTGTATCTGCAAATGACATAGATACTTCTTCACCCCCAGGGGAACAGGGCCCAGCTGGTGTCTGTTTTCATCAGCAGCCAATATCAGTATTTCCAGCCCAGCTGAGTCACCTCTCGTCTAACTTAAGCATTAATAATCTCTCTGATCTAGAACAATTAGGACATATTCCATGCTTTAATTATAATCAGAATTACAAAATATTGTAGCATTCAATTGCTGGTGCTCTGAAATCGGCCCATAAATGCACATAATCACACATTCAAGCTCACAGTCTCACATATTTTGAGTTTGTTCTGGGTAAACAGTTCTATGAATTAAAACTTCTGACTCTTATCTCACACAGTTTTGTTTTTTCTCTGTATTCTCTTTCAGGTAGGGGATTTGGTCTGCATCCTGCAGTGTGTTTGGCTATAAGGGTCAACACCTTCCTTAGCTGCAGTCAGTACCACAAGATGTACCGCACTGTGAAGGCCACTAGTGGCCGCCAGATATTCCAGCCCCTGCACTCTCTACGTAATGCTGAGAAAGAGCTTCTCCCTGGATTCCATCAATTTGAATGGCAACCAGCTTTAAAAAACGTTTCCAGCTCATGGGATGTGGGCATCATTGATGGCCTCTCTGGTTGGACAACCTTTGTTGATGATGTCCCTGCGGACACCATCGCCAGGCGATTCCGATATGATGTGGCACTGGTTTCTGCATTAAAAGACCTGGAGGAGGACATAATGGAAGGACTAAGAGAGAGGGGGCTTGATGACAGCATGTGCACCTCTGGCTTTACTGTGGTGGTGAAAGAATCATGTGATGGTATGGGAGATGTCAGTGAGAAGCATGGAACTGGTCCAGCAGTTCCTGAGAAGGCAGTGAGGTTTTCCTTCACAATCATGTCCATCTCCATCCGAGTTGAGGGTGAGGACGATGGCATCACTATCTTCCAGGAACAAAAGCCAAACTCTGAGCTCTCTTGTAGACCTTTGTGCCTCATGTTTGTGGATGAGTCCGACCACGAGACCCTGACAGCCATCTTGGGGCCTGTGGTAGCAGAGCGGAAAGCCATGATGGAAAGTCGGCTTATCGTATCTGTTGGTGGTCTGCTACGCTCATTTAGGTTCTTCTTCCGGGGCACAGGCTATGATGAGAAGATGGTACGTGAAATGGAAGGGCTAGAAGCATCAGGCTCCACTTATATATGCACACTCTGCGACTCAACCCGAGCTGAAGCCTCTCAAAACATGGTGCTACATTCCATCACACGTAGCCATGATGAAAATCTTGAGCGCTATGAGATCTGGAGGACAAATCCTTTCTCTGAGTCCGCTGATGAACTCCGTGACCGGGTCAAAGGTGTTTCCGCCAAGCCTTTCATGGAGACCCAGCCTACTCTGGATGCCCTGCACTGTGACATAGGCAATGCGACCGAATTCTACAAGATCTTTCAGGATGAGATCGGCGAAGTCTACCAGAGGAGCAATCCGAGTCGAGAGGAGCGCCGTCGTTGGCGGTCAACCCTGGACAAACAGCTAAGAAAGAAGATGAAACTCAAGCCTGTGATGAGGATGAATGGAAACTATGCCCGTCGGCTGATGACACGTGAGGCTGTGGAGGCGGTCTGTGAGCTGGTCCCTTCTGAGGAACGACGTGAGGCACTATGGAGACTGATGGAACTCTACCTCCAGATGAAGCCGGTGTGGCGTTCCACCTGTCCATCCCGAGACTGCCCTGACCAACTCTGTCAATATAGCTACAACTCTCAGCAATTTGCTGACCTCCTTTCCACCACGTTTAAGTACCGCTATGATGGAAAAATTACCAACTACCTCCACAAGACTCTGGCCCATGTTCCTGAGATTGTTGAGAGAGACGGGTCTATCGGAGCATGGGCCAGTGAAGGCAATGAGTCTGGGAACAAGCTGTTCAGACGTTTTCGGAAGATGAATGCAAGGCAGTCCAAAACGTATGAACTTGAAGATGTTCTGAAACACCACTGGCTGTACACCTCCAAGTATCTTCAGAAGTTTATGGAGGCTCACAAGAATTCAGCAAAAGCAATGCAAGCCACATTCAACCCAGAAGAGACCCCAGATGAAGTTGATGTGGCTCTTGAAGTTCCAGATTTTTGAATTTCTCTCTGATTGACTTTCTTTAATGGACCGTTTTTCTTGCTAATGAAAATATTGTTCAGTAATTGATTTTATTTCTTGAGATGAGATGTAATATCACGTTTAATGGCTTTATTATTCACTTCATTATTTTTTGAAGCTAGTGCATAAACGTGAGCTAAATTGTTTTATGGCAGAGATAAAATTGTATGGGCAGAGTTTTTTTCTCCCAGATTTTATGGGCAAATTGTCTGTGTTTTATCTCTTGCTGCTTGTGAAATATGAGGAATTTTATTGTATTGCCAGGTTGTGACAACTTCACGAATTCGTACAAAATGGTTGTTTATGAAAATGTATGAGGGAGTTGTAAGTCACTGAAATTGTGTTAAAGGAACCCCACATTTATGATGGCTGTACTAATATATCACACAGGACAAAAATGAAATTAGAAAACGCAAATTGTCTCCTTTGCAGGAGGTCTAGAGAGAAATGGGTTATTTTAGCAATGCAGTATTTTGGTGGTGCTCAACTGGTCCACAAATAACTCTGAACACACATAGACACTATGCTACAGCATTTGCACATTTATTTAGACCCTACCCTATAATCTACCTCAGTCTTCAATCCTACAGGTTCCTCAGGACATTTGTACCATGCCATTCACACAAACACATTTTCAAATATTCTTGAAGAAATGGCAGTGTACAATAAAACCTATTGACTATTGTCAGAATTTCTTTGTTTTGCAGTTCACCTCAAACTTGTACCTCAGATTATTAATCATGTTTCTCTTATTTTGTTTATTAGTATTAGGTTTAATTCATTGCGTTTATTGTGTTCTCTTAAACCGAGAGGATTTCAACGATCCACTTTTTACTTTATAAATGCATTTTATTTCTTTTTTGACTTGACTTGAATTGATTAATTTCTTTGTGAAGTGACTTTACTGATTTCTTTGTGTCATAATTTGATTGATTTCTTTGTATCATAATTTGATTGATTTCTTTGTGTCAAGATTTGAATTATTTCTTTGAATTCTTTGATATTATACATTATAAGACATTTCCAAATGCTTGAATTTTTCTTCTTTATTATTATTATTATTATTTTTTAATAAACCAAAGGTACCTTGCATAATTATATTCAAAACCATATGCTTTAAATAGTTCTGTTTAAATTGCTTTATATGTTCTTTATTTTTATTTGAAATAAAACACTGCATTGCACTGTTCATAATTGAAAAAAATTGTAGAGTTGCACAAAGGCACTGGTGATGTTCTTGTAATGACCTATCATTAACATTACAGTGATTGTTGTAATTCATGAACTTATGGACTTTTTCTTAATTACTGAATATAATTGTTTTGTAATAAATGACACTTTACTCCAATTACATCTGGTAAATAAAAAAAGAAATAAACAAGGCAAATAATTGAGATTGTCAATTCTTTTGTGTTCCATTCACATTCAAGAACATGCATTATATATATACGAAAAATAAAATAAATAAAAAATATAAAGTTTGTTTATATAATATGTGTGTACTAAATATATATATATATATATATATATATATATATATATATATATATATATATATATATGTTTAAATATATACATGTATGTGTGTGTATTAATATATACATAATAATTGTAATTCTTGACTTATCTACTGTGTTTGTGCATATATTATAATTATAAGCATAACAACATCAGGTTAAAATATAATTTCTTTATAATTCTCTTTATTTAAGCAGAAAATCATACTCAACACAAGCTTTTCCCTGCATTTTTATTAAAAAGCAATAAATCATCAGCTTAGTAATATTAAACAAGACTTGTAAAAAAATGGATTTAGTACTGCCATAAGCATATTCATTTAATTAATTCATTTCTGTTGTTCCTATCAGTATGAAAAATACACTACTCCAATTTCCTAGTAATATAAAACACAATATGCTTGAAGTGAACAACAATATAAAAACATTAACAGCATGATATATAACAGAACAGAACAACAACAACAATTCAGTCAAAAAGTCTTCGCAGAAAGCTCTTCTTAGCTGGGGTCATTTTCAGTGAGACTGGAGCCTTGCGATGGGTCATCTTCATTGGGACTCTCTTCAGTGGCAACATCTGGCGTGGTGGAGTCATCTCCTGCTTGGGCAGGCCTCCGTGATCCAAGCAGAAATACTTGCTGTTGTCTTGAGAGAGGCGAAGCAAAAGGCTTTCAGGGAGCTCCATGCATTGGGCATGGACCCAATGTCCACCTTCACCCCTGGAGCAGAAGATCATTGCAGGTCGGGTGAGCTCAGTGGAGTAGTAGGGCTCCCAGATGTTGGGGTCCACCTGGCAGTTGAGGCAGCACTTGATCCAATAGCCTGTCTGAGATTCATCCTCCTCATCTTCCTCGTTGTATGTGTCGCCCTCTCCATCACTGCTAAACTCCAACTCATGAGGTTCTCGGCCAAAGTACAGCTCCTCAGAGTCTTCCAAAGGTGCAGAGTCCTCAAATTCAGTGGACTCCTGGCTGCATCCCTGAGTTGACGCTTCTCCATCTTGCTCCTTCTGGAAGCTCACCTGGTAGAAATGGTAGGCATCTGGTGGGGTTGGGTTTCCTTCTGAGGGCACTGCAATCATGGCATTTCCTTTGCCCAGACTGCCACCAAACCAAGTACGGCTGTGGCTTATTTCACTGGTCCACTGCGGAGGTTCGCGTGGCTCCATGTGGACTCCGACATCGTCCAGGCCAATGTAGGTGCACTCCATGCGCTTTTGAGTCTCAGACTGGTAACCTCCGAAAACAATGTACTCATGATAGCCAACGGGAGTGGTTATGGCACTGGTAATGGAGAGACCTTCTTGAAGAACAGTACAGGTGATGACAGGGCTTCCTAGGAGAAGCTCCACACGTAGGCGGATCAAACGAGGTGGTCGGCAATCGGAGCTGAGGATGTGACCACCCAGAAAGTAGACACAATCCTCTCTCGCTAGAGCTACGTGAAATGACTGTCCATCCGTGAGCTCGGGGAGAGTGTGGGCCGAACTGCAACCAAACTCTAGGTCAATAAGGAAGACTTGAGGTGGACAGTCCACCACGCTGTTCCAGTTCTCCGTGGTCCTTTCGGTGGGAGGCATATAGGACCTGCCGCCAAACAGAACGCAGGCGGTCTTCCCTCGGCTATGGATCACGCTGAGGGTATGACCATATCGAGCGCTAGGGACGTCTCCAACCAGCTCTTTTTCTTGACATCGCAATGTGACTTTACGATTACATCCTCTATTGTCTATACTCAACATGTAGAGACTTGAAGACAGTTCGTTATTGGGTGTTCGGCCACCATGAATGAGGCAACATTCAGGGCTGCCATCACGAGACACAAAATGAGCTACCGCAGGACATCGGAGAGGAGGGAGATAACAGGAGTTGTTTGAAAATGAAATGGCTCGCAGCTTAAGTTCTCCTTTTTTTATACGTACACCAAATACACCAGTTGGACATGAGCGTTTCGGCCAGCCCTTTTGACCAAAGAGGTAAACATCACCCTCCAGCTCTAGTAAGGAGAAGCCTGGTTGCACAAGGCCAGCACAGTTCACAGCAGTTAGAGGCTCTAAGGACATCTTTCTGCAGGGAGCTGTGTGAAATATAATTGAAAAAAGAAGAAAAAAACATTTTTTAATTGCTAAAACAAATATTACATAATGATATTCAGGTCAGTTGCACAGATAACATGCATACCAGCATAATACTTTTTCTATTAGTAAGAATAGTATGCAACTAACTTTTTTTTTTTTTGTTAAATCAAAGTATGAAAAAAACGCGGAACCATATAACCCTTTCCGTTTCCATAACAAAACAGAAACATTCCCACAGGAAACAAGTTGTAGTTTTCCTTATTACCGCTTCTCTTAGAGAACCGCGTTAAGCTTGGAATAAAACGACTACATTACCCAGCATTCAGTGCGAAAATGGCGGCTCTCGTTCTACATTTAAACGGTACGTCTGAGACATTTTCACAAGCTTTGAACTCTCCTGTTCTCCTTGTCTTCTAACAAATTAGCAGCGATTATCCTTTTTACACATTTTAGATTCGTTTTAATGTCTTTAAGTAATCAAATTACAGATTTTTTATTTATTAAACAAGTAAGCAAGCGCTGGCTGTCAACACTAGTGCAACACTACAACAAATTGAAGATGAAAATCTTTTAAATCGCTATAGGCTATACTTTTTAATAATTATACTATAAAAACCCGTATTTACCTACATGTTTATTTTGATTCTACTCTATATGGCACCAGAATACCACATACATTTCTAAATATTCCATATATAGGCTAGTCTTCATCCTAATAACATGTAATGTTATATTTCTTACCTCCTGGTCAATGCACTCCGAAATCTGGGAGCTGTTTGGTGCTGTTAACTTTTATTTGAGATATTAAAGCAAATGGTTTAGTGACAGTGGAAGAGGTTCAGTGTTTGTGAAGGTTGACTGGCTCATCTTGAGGTTAACTATCTGTAACTGCTGCCAACAACAGGTGTTTGAACACAACTCACACAAGTTTGAATGAAAACAAGCTCAAACTCAGTGTATCATTGGCTTGTGTATTAATATGGACTTTATGTTTGTGTTTTACAGTTCAGTTGATGATTCATTCATTTGCAAATCAGCTTAGTTGTAAGTATGGATACACTTACCATATATATATATATATAATATATGGGTCATTGACACAAAGTTTTTAAAAGTGTAAAAAACATAATGGAGATATAATTCATTTTTAAGTTTTATTAAGCATTCACAATGAGATTGTGTTTTTTTTTTTTTTTTTTTTGTTTTTTTACAATCAATTAACACAATTAATTTGTCACCAAAAAAGTCATTAGGTTTAAACAAAATTTTGCTGTATGACACATCTGGTTATACCGAATGACCATATTTTTAAACAATGCTAACAGACTGATATTTAGCTTGCTAGCTAGCCACAATCAAAGGACAATCAAACTTTTTATATTTCGTACAAGTTTTTAAAATATTACAACATTTTCCATGTTTTATAGCGGTTGTACCAAATGACGTGATATTTCGGGTCATGAATAAACAAGTGAAAACATGATTTCTTTTCAAATAGTTAAAAGAGAGTTCGTTTCTTTGCTTCATGATCATGTGGTCCTTTGCTGGCGTCTGAATGATGTCACATCCTGTCACATGATATTGACCACATGACTTGATCCAAAATGGTCCCTTTATATTGGTTACTCCGAATGACATCAATGCAATTAATTTTTCTGGACATTCTTTCTCATAACAAAGCAACGACTTCTACACATAATATTAATACCATTTTGCACTATGTTGATATATGATGTTATAAAATCATGCCAGAATAAAAAATATATACATTTATTACATTTTAAGATATTTTAATCACAAATGAAATGGCTGTATTGACCTTTGGACAGTTAAACCGAATGACCCTTTGACTCTTCAAAATCTTTAAAATACCTTTATATGTAGCAAAATATAATTAAAACCTTTTGGATTCAATAAAAGAGATCTAGTTCTACTACCTTACATACTTTGGATGTCATATCTTTGTTTTTTATTATTATTAAGGCCTTTGGACAAAAAAAATTATGAGTCACGTCATTGACCCATATATATATATATATACACACACTACCAGTCAAAAGTTTGGAAACATTACTATTTTTAATGTTTTTGAAGGAAGTCTCTTATGCTCATTAAGGCTGCATTTATTTCATAATAAATACAGAAAAAACAATATAATTGTGAAATATTATTACAATTTAAAATTATGGTTTTCTATTTTAATATACTTTAAAATATAATTTATTTCTGTGGTGCAAACATGAATTTTCAGCATCATTACTCCAGTCTTCAGTGTCACATGATCCTTCAGCAATCATTCTGATACGCTGATTTATTATCAATGTTGGAAACAGTTGTGCTGCTTAATATTTTTTTGGAACCTGTGATACTTTTTTCAGGATTCTTTGATGAATAAAAAGTTAAAAAGAACAGCATTTATTGAAAATATAAATCTTTTCTAACAATATAAATCTTTACTATCACTTTTTATCAATTTAACACATCCGTGCTGATTAAAAGTATTCATTTCTTTCAAAAAAAAAAAACAAGAAAGAAAAAAAAAAAAAAACTACTGACCCCAAACTTTTGAACGGTAGTGTATATTGTTACAAAAGATTTCTATTTTAAATAAATGCTCATTTTTTTACTTTTTATTCATCAAAGAATCCTGAAAAAGTATCACAGGTTATAAAATAATATTAAGCAGCACAACTGTTTCCAACATTGATAATAAATCAGCATATCAGAATGATTTCTGAAGGATCATGTGACACTGAAGACTGGACTAATGATGCTGAAAATTCAGCTTTGCATCACATAAATAAATTATATTTTAAAGTATATTAAAATAGAAATCCATAATTTTAAATTGTAATAATATTTCACAATATTATTGTTTTTTCTGAATTTATTATGAAATAAATGCAGCCTTAATGAGCATAAGAGACTTCCTTCAAAAACATTAAAAATAGTAATGTTTCCAAACTTTTGACTGGTAGTGTATATAGCTCCCTTTTATAACTCAATTAAACATCGCATGTATAATATAGTTAAGTTATAACTCGCATATGTAACTCAATTAAACATCAAATATCTTTTATTGGCTGGGATTGTGTCACGTCGCACAGATTTTCCTGTGCAATCACACAGATTTTGGGTTCTTTTCTATGATGACCTGCATTCGACACCAAAATCACGCTGTTCATAATGCATCTGTGACAGTGCAGCCTGTCTCTATGTAATGTGCTGTTAAAATAGTCTCCTCTGTGTATCTGAGTGGTCTGTGCAATCAGGTTCAGTGAGGAGCAGAATGATTCACTCTCATTACACCAAATACCGAATGCGTGAGTCACACATCAAATTTTGGCAGGAGGGGTAGCTCGGATTTGTAAAAATACTCCTTATTTCCCGCAGGCTTATATTTGCATTAACTGTTTCTGCTTGGCGGCTCTTTAAAGGAACGAGAGAAATTAGGCGACTGGTGTTGAAAGAAAGAGAGAGAGGCAGAAGAAGGGAACAGCTGTGCCGATCTCATTAGCATAATGTTTTTGAGTTTCAGGGGGCTGTGCGCGTTTGCGCGAGCCCTCGTGCAGTTGTGTGTTTGTTTTGGAGGCCGAAAGATGTGTGTGCGAGAGCGCAAAACAAAGACCCGTAACCACGAGTGCCTGGAAGAACAGTGAAAAACACAAACAGCGGAGCACCTGTGTCTGAAGAGCAGGGCCATGAAGAGGAGGCTGAGCGACTCCCCTGAGGTGCAAAACAAAATAAAGAATTCCTCCGGTGTCTCCAAGCACATAGGAGAGCTTTATTCTCCCGCTGAAGTGCACTTACATGCCGGTGTTCACACTTACAGATGCAGTAAAATAAACCTGTTGAGTCCTGGAGCGGATTTGCATACAGCGTAGGCAAATAAATGCTGTTGTTTGCCAGCTCTGTCACAAAGAGACGGAAGGGAGACAACAAAACAACACTACGATGCTTGCATTATAATGAACGAAGATATATTTGGCGTCCGATTCATTTTAAAGAATCAGTTTGTTCAAATCGTTAAACATAACATACAATGAAAACGGACCATTTTGCTTTCTACACATTCCTGACACAATATTTTAAACATTGTTTGTCCTGACGAACTTCCATTTTTGCCTATGTCACATAGACCATGCACACTATTGGCTAAAGTTAAAGGATTAGTCCACTTTCAAATAAAATGTTCCTGATAATTTACTCACCCCCATGTCATCCAAGATGTTCGTGTCTTTCTTTCGTCAGTCGAAAAGAAATTAAGGTTTTTGATGAAAACATTCCAGGATTATTCTCCTTATAGTGGACTTCAATGGCCTCCAGACGGTTGAAGGTCAAAATTACAGTTTCAGTGCAGCTTCAAAGGGCTTTAAATGATGCCAGACGAGGAATAAGGGTCTTATCTAGCAAAACGATAGGTCATTTTCGAAAAAAATACAACTGTATATGCTTTATAAACACAAATTATCGCCTTGCACATGCTTCCGCTTTCCGTATTCTTCAAAAAGCTTACGCCGTATGTCCTACACCTTCCCTATTCTACTTATGGAACGAACGCAGCGCCAGTTTCCGCATTTTTTTTTTTTAAATGAACAATTGTTTCGCTAGATAAGACCCTTATTTCTTGTCTGGTTTCGTTTAAAGCCAAAGTCCCTTTAAGACAAGTCATTTCACTCTGCGGCCATCTTTGAAAAGCCTCTCGGGCATGCAAGTGCAGCTCCTATCTCTTAGAATGGGGAAACATCAAATTCTCCAAAGCTTTCGATTAAATTTCATATTTGAAATCACCAATGAAATCTGTCAACTGTCTCATAAATTTTGTTTCTAAACGCTCAAATCATGACAAAAAACTGTATTTTTCAGGCTGGATCAAGCTAATGCGCATGCGCAGACCTAAATGCGCGTCTCGTGTCTCATTTCGGAGGCACGCGTCTGACTGTTTCTATAGGAACCGGAGCTTCTAACGGCCGCTGCAGTGACGCGATGACTTTACCAATCAGCGATTTGCTCTTATTTAGAAGGTGGAACTTATTCCGCCATATTGCGCGTTACACTTTCTCCCATTCAAAACAATACGAGTGACATGTCTTGTGTTATTCTATAGTCTTTGTTTAAAGCCCTTTGAAGCTTCACTGAAACTGTAATTTTGACCTTCAGCCGTCTGGAGTCCATTGAAGTCCATTATAAGGAGAATAATCCTGGAATGTTTTCATCAAAAACCTTAATTTCTTTTCGACTGAAGAAAGAAAGACATGAACATCTTGGATGACATGGGGGCGAGTCAATTATCAGGAAAATTTTATTTGAAAGTGGACTAATCCTTTAATCTATAGCCAAATAGCTTCTTTTGTGGTGTTTTAGCAATTTTTTGATTGTAGAATGGTTACTTTTCATGATCCAATCAATCCCCAATCATCTGAATATTATATTTCACTTGAAATGCATCACCTTATGTTAAATGGGTTATAAAGTCTTTTTTATGCCGACTTTCAGAACCAGTTTCATGATTCATTTGAGTCATGGCTGTCCATGTGCAGCATATTTTGTCAAGATGTGTTGCATTGTGCTTCCAACTAACAATTTTATTCCCACATACAGTTCTTACAGTCTACAAAGACTTAATTGATTTTTTTTATCATGCTCAAAAGAATGATTCATTAACACATCACTAGTCGCACCATTATCAAAATACTAGTGTAATTTGGTACTATTTATATATACTAAAAAATGTAATATTTTGAATGAGCTTTTTTCAGATTTAATTTATACGTTTTATTAGCTGTAGGCTGTGTGCTTTTGTTTATTAGTCTAGCATTAATTTATATTATTTAAGTTTTAGTACTTTGAGTACTTAAACTTCAACTTGTTTATTACAGTTAGTTGCAAAGTCAACCTTTCTTATAGTTTTTTTTTAAGTTTTATTTTTTTTCATCTAATATTTATATTTTATTTCATGGTTATTTCAATGAACATAAACAGTTTAGTTTTAGGGGCTGTTTACATGACACCGTTTTCAACTAAAAACTGAAAAATTTGTATGCATTTTGGCTGTTCATTACACGACAACGGCGTTTTGGTGGCCTGAAAACGGCCTTCAAATTTTTGAAAACGGGTTTCAAAGTGCAAGTTTTTGAAAATAGTCTCCGTATAAACAACAAAAACATGAATCTTCGAAAACGATGATGTCACGCACATGCGCATTACAGTGTTGCATTGCCATCTAATGGCCTGCCAGCAGAATACAGTGTTTTTAGTCATTTTCACGGATTCGCATGAATGGTGTCGCCTTTACGCGGAAAACTCAAAGGAAAAACGTCTCCGTTTTAAACATATCGTTATTATATAAACGTACCCTCAGAGACGATCTCCGTCTACACTACACGTACGAAAACGTGACCGTGCATGCGCGTACAAGTGTAAACAGCTGCCTCTTGCACATAGAGGTAGCTGCAGTATTTTTAAAAAATGCAGTTTAACTGTACAATGGCTGCTAAAATGGCAACAATGCCAGCAAAGATCGCATTTCAGTCTCCAATGTTATTGTTTAACGTTACGTGGTTGTCAAGGATACGCAGAGCAAACGTGGGCAGCCACGCCATCGTTTCAAAAGTCTCCGTTTTGGTCCATTTATACTGAAACTAAACCCCAGCGTTTTCAAAAGTCTTCGTTTTCGAGGTTCGAAAATGCTGGTGTAGTGTAAACGACAGACAGGCGTAACCATAGCAAAACTTAAGTGTTTTGGTTAACAAAAACAACATTCTTTAAAAATAGTATATGAAACCTTTGGTAGTTATGAAAAACTATAAGTATAGAAAGAGTGGATATAAAATTAAGCTGATATATTATTGCTGGTTTGTTTGTCACGCTGAAAATGGAAGGTCAAGTCAAATGCAGTATACTGTTGTATACGGGACTTTGCTTTTCGACTGCACTTTTTGGCAAATCTGTGTATTCCATACATGCAGAAAATGTGAAACAATCTATATACTGTATATTGCAGAAATAGTATGGAAGTATTCCAAGAGAGAAGGAAGAGGTTGACCAGCAGTAAAGCTGACGCCTGAAGCCTTGCAAGGATTCGCGCCGTATTATTGATAGAGGAGTGTAATTAGACTCTAGTGTAGCACCTGTTTCTGTCCCTGCTAATGTTGTGCCACCTGAAGAAGGCTCTCCCTGGGGCGTGTTCGTGATGAATGGCATGGCGGCAGCTCTGAGTTTCTGATGATCATCACGCCATTCTTCATTATATTTTAATGTCACGGCAATCACTGCCCGCCCCCCTTCCCAGCCGTCATTGATTGTAATTAAGCTGAACTTCAAAATGATAATTTCATTCCAATCAGGGTTAATTTAGCTATAATGCATATCGCAGATGATAAGTGACCTGTAAAGAAGTGCAGCCCAGCAGGATCTCTTCATAATTTTTTTTCTCAGGTTTTTTATACCAATACTTCCTTTTCATTTGGCCTGGTTCAGGCTCTCTGTTCATCTTCAAGGTTTGCATGGTGTACACAAATGTCTCTTTTAAAGGGGACCTATAATTTTACAAGATGTAATATAAGTCTCTGGTGTCTCCAGAATGTGTCTGTGAAGTTTCAGCTCAAAATACCCCATAGATAATTTATTATAGCTTGTCAAATTTGCCCCTATTTGGGTGTGAGCAAAAACACGCCATTTTTGTGTGTCCCTTTAAATGCAAATTAGCTGCTGCTCCAAAAGTGGGCGGAGCTTTAACAGCTCACACTTTAGTTGCTCGACAACAACAAAGCTGGAGAATCTCACGCAGCCAAAATGAGGATTGTCAGTAACGGTGTTCAGGAAGAAGTTACAACTTTTAGAATGCATCTGAATAGTTAGTGGATAAATGTATGTAATTGCTGTGGAGTTGATTCAGCTCATCGACTAGCATGTGCTGTCATTTTGTGCAAATCCAAAGTTGAATTGACCCTCGTTTGTGAAGCAGTCCGGCGTAAAATGACAGCATGGCAACAACACTCTACTACAACAACTCTTCCTCTTCTCTAAAGCAGCCCAACATGGCCTCGCCCCCTTTGTTGTGTGTTCCCGGGGGCGGGGTTTATGTAAATTTTAGGGTTAGTGATGTCACCAACCCAGGAAGAAGCTTGTTGTAGTCCCTACCAGCCATTTGTTGTAGTCCTTAAACAGAGAATTCTTTAAAAGAAAATATCTCCCTTTGCATTGAAATTTGAGCGCTGTAACTTTGCAGATGTTGTTTATGCTCAAACAGCAACATTACACACTAACTAAAGTTAAAAAAGTGAAATAATAATCAACCACCCTTTTAAACAACATTTGTTTTCCGCAGTCAGTAAAAGTGAAACTTACATTGTGCCAGGCAAATAGGAAATCTCTCTCTCTGTTTCTTTCTGCATCTCTTCTCAATATGGATAGGTTTGACAGGATGCCAGGTTTAGTTAATTGTTCAGTTGTGGACAACCATGACGAAGCCATGACTGAAGCTCTGGAGCAGTTCTGCAACTCCCCGGAGCAAACGTACGAGCAGTTCCTGTCCACCTTCACGTACCTGACCCCAGGTGAGCATACTGAATGCCACATACATCTTCTTTCCTCTGATACGTCCGTAAATCCTTCGCCTGCGGTCTTCACTGTCGTATTCCATTGCAGAGATTGTGAGGGATCCGTGTTTGACTGCTCCTAGAGGACATGGAGACTCGTCCCAAAGAGAGATGGACAGCAGCCGAGAGCGACAAAGAGAGGATGGAGTGACAGAGATGGAGGAGAGCGTATACCGAAGGATGGGACAGACGAATCGCTGCTCACCGACTGCTGATCAGGAAGAGGTCACAGCCTTATAGATCCGAACCGCTCGAACCATCAGTCTTTACTGGGAGAGGTTTAGGCAGATCTTTCCTTTCCTTCAATCAAAGATAAAAAAAATAAGTCTACTGCATTAGCCCCTGCTCTGTGTAGCAAACACACACACATACTGGTAATTCACTGTCCAGCACTGATTCTGAACTCCCTGAAATGCTTCGATTAGAGTTTTCTTCTGGGAACGTACATGTCAAAAATATTCCTCACTTAAAAAGTAAAAATTTTTAAGTAGCTGGTTGAGTAGCGCTAGTAGTGTGTTGAAACTTGTGGATTTCAGCAGTGGCGTGTAACGCAGTCACTCTGACTAGCCACTTTGGTGGGTTGATTTTTATATAAAATATATACATTTTTCAATTGTAGTCTTTTAAAAAGGCATCTGATATAATAAACTAAGTGCAATGTAGTGTTGTCAGAAATATAGATTTTTTTGATACATATCGATACTGAAGTATCTGAAACACTTCCAATACTCATTTTCCGCTGAATATATACATGATACCAACTGCGCTTTCTCTCTCTTTGATCTCTCCGACAGTGAGTTGACACACAAACCCGCCTTCCTTCACTCACTTGTTTCATTTGCTTTAGATGAATATTGTTGGAGTTACAGGGCTTGAATTTCGCGGTGGGATTGCGCATAATTTTACACATTCCCGCAGATTTTGTGTTCACACCCAAAGTGCGCGCACATAAAACCACCTTTCAGTACTAAATTGAGTTCTTTTTCGTTGCTTGTTGCACTTAAACAGTCAAATACACAAAATAATATGAAAACGCTGGTCTTGGCGAGTATTCATGTAAACACAGTCAGTTATGTTTTAAGTGAACGTAACAGTTGAGAAAGAAAACACATGTAACAGTATAATGGATCCGTGCATCAGATCTTAAAGGTCCTGTTTTTCGTGTTTTTTTGAAGCTTTGATTGTGTTTATAGTGTGCAATATAACATGTGTTCATGTTTCGCGTGTAAAAAAACACAGTATTTTTCACATAATTTACTTATCTGTATACCGCTGTTTCCACTGTCATAAAAACGGGCTGATGACTTCCTTGTTCTATGAAGTCCCTCCTTCAGAAATACGTAACGAGTTCTGATTGTGCCAGCGGTTCCTGTGTTGTGATTCGACAGCAGTTTAGCGCATCTTGCCTGGAAAGGTCACGCCTCTTACCATAACGTGGAGATGCACGCGCTCAGTGTTATTGTAAACATGTCTTTAATTTTACCCTATCAATTTGAGCCGGAATCAGACCCGGTGATTGGACTGCGGGATGAAAATAACAGCGTTTCGACGACATGGCGACAAACACACTCTACAAACGCAACTCTTGTGTATTCCTGTGGGCGGAGGTTAGTCAAAAAACTGTTTTAGTGACGTCATTAAAGAAGGAAGTAGAGGGATGTAGTCCAAACTGGCCGTTCGATGTAGGCGACTTCTGTTAAATAAAATATCTCGCTTGGCATTGAACTTTGAGCTTTAAAATTTTACAGATTTTATTTATACTCTAACAACAACATTACACACTAACTAAAGTTTGAAACATGGGATCACGAAGAACAGGACCTTTAAAGTGACAGCAGCCTAATGTACCTGCTGCTAAATTATGAGATAATATTAAAAATGTCTATATGGCAGTTTTTTTCCCTTCGTGTTGATGTCAAAATTGTGGACAGTGAAAATCCTGAATGGCTACTAACCACTACCACAAAAAAATTTAATGCCAAGCCCTGGGCATGACATTTCAGAAACACGCTCAAAGTGGTCGACCAATCATAACACGCTGGTCCAGCCGACCAATTAGAGCACATTGTGCTTTTTGGAAGGAGGGGCTTCACAGAGACCGAACAGGGAACCATTCACATTTTCTTTAGAATGCACCACATATCAGCACATTAAAATTCACTCAGAACCTCTTAGCAACCCTATAGCAACGCTCTGGCAACCATGCAAAACAACCTAGCATTATAGTGGTTATTTCTGTACTTTTAAGCGCCACTCATATTTTCTTAAAGGGGCTGTATGTAAGATTTTTACTTTAATAAAGCATAAAAATACCCCGATATGTTTGCAGATATTTAGGAAACATGCTAAGTTCACCTACTTGTTCCTCAGAAAAACATTTTCATTTTGAAAATGTGTGTTCCGTATCAGAATGTCTGTCTTTGTTTTGGTCTGTGCGAAACCTCGTGCTGTCAGTTTATCCAATAGTATTCCGACATCACAGGTTGCCAGTTGGCGGAAAACACGCGTATTGCAACCATGGAAACCAGCAAACAAACTGGTTCAGAGAATCGCAGATTCTACTTGACCTAAAAAGCCTCTGAATCCATCTAAATATCTCTATTAACAACAGCATATTGAAACAGATCAATCAACTTATCAGCTTACAGTGTTTAAGTCTCTTCAGCTTTCTAAAGACGTATTTAAAACAGTTCATGTGAGTACAGTGGTTCAACCTTAATGTTATGAAGTGACGAGAATACTTTTTGTGCACCAAAAACTACTTCATTCAACAATATCTAGTGATGGGCAATTTCAAAACACTGCTTCATGAAGCTTCGAAGCCTTATGAATTTTTTGTTTCGAATCAGTGGTTCGGAGCGTGTATCAAACTGCCAAAGTCACGCCCCCCAGTGGTGAACCATTGAAATTTCTAAACGCTTATGACACAACAAAGCCTTGTTTACTGAAATCACATGACAATGGCAGTTTGGCACTACAAATCACTGAAACAATTATAGCAACGATCTGGCTTTCTTCAGAATGTAAAAACCAAATGCACCCACAACTCCACTGTAACACCCTGAAAATAGCATGAAGTTAGCATTGTAGCTGTGGGCAAGCACCACTCAAAATACTAAAAATATTGGCCAATTTTTCTGCATTTTCCATCTTTTTGGTGTATTTCTTCCTCAAGAATTCTCCTCTCAGCGTATTGAACGGCTTCATTCTGATGTGTGTTTTGCTTATCTGTCTGTGTGTGTGAACGGTGCTTAAGACTCCCGCCTGGCTTGCGTATTGATCTCAGTGGGGCTTTGGCGAACCACAGCACCAGTTACTGTCAATAACGTAAAGCACATCAGCCAACATCCCAGGCCAGTCAATGCTAAAAAAAAGCCTCTGCATTATTTAGCTCCCCGCCACCAAGAGAGATAAACAGCTGTATTGATTATAATGTTGCTTTGATTGTAATCACACCGATTCTCATAGCTGCTGTCATTTCAGAGCATCATTAAATGAAATGAGATAGTGAGTTTATGTGTTTGTATAGGTGCTGTTGGATGGCGGTTGTGTTGGAGGAAGACTGGGCGGCCCATCAAGCATTGCTCCAGACGGACCTGTGAAGGTAAATGGTCAGGACATTCAAAACCTAACAAGCTACTTACTGCAGCAGTATTTTATAGTTGAAAGCCACATAATTCTGCCTTTGAAGATAGCTTATTTTGTATATATTCTAAGGCAGCATTGCATATATCTTCCACAGAGAATGCAATCCCAGAATTCATTGTGATGTGCTCAGTGAAAATCCATGCAGGATGCCTGTAAACAGGCTGATATTTAATTCAGTACAAACCCAGGCTATTTCACTTAATGTTTGTGTGTTTGTAAGCTCATTAGAGTATGATAAGCTAACACTAACAGTGTTAAACTGTTGGAGTCAAGACTTCAATCTAATAAAAAAGACAACATTTGTGTGTTATGCATTAACCTCAGAGTATGCTAACGCTAACTTAAAACTGTTGGAGTCAAGACTTCAATCTAATAAAAAAGACAACATTTGTGTGTTATGCATTAACCTCAGAGTATGCTAACGCTAACTTTAAACTGTTGGAGTCAAGACTTCAATCTAATAAAAAAGAACATTTGTGTGTTATGCATTAACCTCAGAGTATGCTAACGCTAACTTTAAACTGTTGGAGTCAAGACTTAAATCTAATAAAAAAGAACATTTGTGTGTTATGCATTAACCTCAGAGTATGCTAACGCTAACTTTAAACTGTTGGAGTCAAGACTTCAATCTAATAAAAAAGACAACATTTGTGTGTTATGCATTAACCTCAGAGTATGCTAACGCTAACTTTAAACTGTTGGAGTCAAGACTTAAATCTAATAAAAAAGAACATTTGTGTGTTATGCATTAACCTCAGAGTATGCTAACGCTAACTTTAAACTGTTGGAGTCAAGACTTAAATCTAATAAAAAAGAACATTTGTGTGTTATGCATTAACCTCAGAGTATCCTAACGCTAATTTTAAACTGTTGGAGTCAAGAATTCAATGAAATAAAAAGGACTTTTACATAATATTTGTCTTTGCTATGCATTTTTAAGATGATTAGAGTATGCTAAGCTAATGTTAACGTTAAACTCTTGTTGAAATCAACTGAATCAAGACTTATCTAATATAAAAGATTAACGTATTGTTAACTAACCCGTTAACATTGAACTGTTGTCATAGCTTAGCAACATGCTAACATCAAACTCTATTATGAAACACAAGACAAAACTTCAGTTTAATAAAAACTTACTATTTTACCTAATAGGTTATATTAGGTGCTATATATTTTAGAAGAATGTGTTGTTAGCTTAGCAATATGCTAACATCAAACTCTATTTAAATCAGTTGTGAAGTTTCTGTGTGAAGAGGACCATTTGTGTGGAGCATAAAGTTGTTAAATCTAATCAATTCTAAAATGGCTGTTTGTAAAAAAAGAAAAAGAAAAATTCATTGCTGTTTTGTCTTTTTTCTTTCCTTGGCAGTTTGATAATTATCTGGGAGATTCAGAGGATGAAGAGGAAAAAGTTGACGCTACAGGTGTTTATTTCTCGAAAATATAAATTTAAATACATGTCACTTTACACAGAGTCAGTTTACATTAGCTAGATTACAGTGGCCTAGATGCACATTTGGAGTGTTTAATTACATTTTTACATTTTTTTTCTTATGTAAAGCACATCGTTGAGAAATCTTTTTCATATTTCACAACAGCTTCAAATGGAATTGGATCCATCACAAATTCACATAATATTCACATAATACACATTGACATGTTGGCATCACCTGTATGGATGTATTTTAAGCTCGGCATGCTCGCATAAATATTCTTTTTATATCATATGTAAGGATTGCATGGGCTCACCTTACCTTTAATAGGGTTTAGTGGATATCATGTGCATGCTATTTTTTGTAATTAGAGCTGTCATACAGCTTGATTTAAATATATTACCATTTATTACACATATTCAATGCATGCAAATTCTAAACCTCTCCCTCATCATTAGAGCCGGGGGCAAGCGCTTGCTTGGTGAGGCTTAGCGCTCACTGTGCAGGATTGTAATGAGTCGCTCTTTTTTGGAGTGCCAGAGAGGCTCATTTAAACTCCAATGACCAGTTTAATACAAAAATAAATAAAATAGTTAGAGGAAAGAAAGCCCTTTCGATTGGAGAGGCTTACATTTCAGAGCAGGGCTTCTGTGTTTTTTTGGTGAGTTTGTCTGTGATCAGAGTGTTTATTCAGAGGGAAAGGTGTATGTAAAAGTCATTAGGTGATGTGTTTATAATGAGAGTCATATCCACTGAATAACAAAAGATGCATGCTGAACTTCACCTTAATTAGCATGAATAATCATGCCCCTGCTTGCTGGGCTTTGTAAAAAAATATCCTTTGCTGGAAGTCGGCAGGTCTGTACCGTTAGTTGTAGTGGGCGTTTTGTGTTCTACATAATCGGTCATAGCTTTGGAAAATTTGACTGTAAAATAAGATTAAAAAAAAAAAATAGGTCACTGAAAATTGGCCAATTAATATATTCAGATTAATACTTCCCAGTAATTTTATTGCTGCAAGTTTGCTAAAACCAAACTAAAATTATAAAAAAGCAAAAACTGAAAAAAATGATTTTGGTAACCAAAAAATAAAAATGTGAATTGGCAAAAATGAATGAAATGATAATCATTCAGTCAACCAAATTGATTTGTTAAAAAATGCTGTTATATTCAGGAACAAAACAAGTGACTGTCTTTATGAGTGAATCATTGAATCATTCACTTAACCAAATTGATTTATTCAAAAATGCTGTTTCATTCAGGAAGAAAACAAGTGACTATCTTCACGAGTCATTGAACCATTCACTCAACAAATTGAATTAATTAAATACATGTACTTAAAATATGGTTAGGGTAAATTACATGTAATTTTGCATAATTTATAGTTATTACTATAGTAACGGGGGTAAAGCATTACAAGTAATGCGAGTTACGTAATCAGATTACTTTTTCAAGTAACTAGTATAGTAATTACCTTTACATTTACAACATTACACATTACTTTTAAATTTACAACAAAATGTGAGTTACTTTTCCAAATAAATAACGCAAGTTACTTTGCTTTCCCATGTATTGACTGACAGCTCTCCTGTCCCCATGTTGAGAGAAATAAAGTGTAGAGGTGTTGTGTGCACTGTGTGAATATGACGGTTATTGTAGTTCTAGACTAAATGTGAACATTTACTCATCTCACTTAAACAAAAACAGATTCAGTATTCCTCAAATGAATGAATTCAGTGAAATGCAAACTCTTCAGTATATTATGCAAAAGTTTTAGTTTTAATCTCACTTTATTAGTCTTTGCTGTTGACCTTTGATAATCCAATTCAACCATACCAATAAGCAAAAATTACTTTAGTTAAACATCATATTTATCTAATTTTTTATTTTTATTGCTGCGCCCTCTACTGTACTGGAGTGAATTTGCATTTTATTCAGCCTTAGGCTTATTCATTTCACTTTTATTTTGAAAGGGCCATTAGTTTTACCAAAAATAGAACTTTTATTTTTTGTTATTTAAAAAACATGCAAGCCCAGCTCAGGTGACAGAAAGTAATGCAAAAGTAACGTAACAGATTACTTTCCATAAAGAGTAACTATATAACGCAATTAGTTACTCTTTTTAGGGAGTTACACAATATTGTAACACATTACTTTTAAAAGTAACTTTCCCCAACACTGGTAATGACATGTAACAAGCCACTGCAAAATAAAGTGTTACTGTAAGGCAGTTAGTTACTTTTTTTAGGGAGTTACACCATATTGTAACACATTACTTTTAAAAGTAACTTTCCCCAACACTGGTAACGACATGTAACATGTAACAAGCCAATGCAAAATAAAGTATTACTGTAAGGCAATTAGTTACTCTTTTTAGGGAGTTACACAATATTGTAACACATTACTTTTAAAAGTAACTTTCCCCAACACTGGTAACGACATGTAACATGTAACAAGCCAATGCAAAATAAAGTATTACTGTAAGGCAATTAGTTACTCTTTTTAGGGAGTTACACAATATTGTAACACATTACTTTTAAAAGTAACTTTCCCCAACACTGGTAACGACATGTAACAAGCCAATGCAAAATAAAGTATTACTGTAAGGCAGTTAGTTACTTTTTTAGGGAGTAACGCAATATTGTAACACATTACTTTTAAAAGTAACTTTCCCCAACACTGGTAACAACATGTAACAAGCCACTGCAAAATAAAGTGTTACTGTAAGGCAATTAGTTACTTTTTTTAGGGAGTTACACAATATTGTAACACATTACTTCTAAAAGTAACTTTCCCCAACACTGGTAACAACATGTAACAAGCCACTGCAAAATAAAGTGTTACTGTAAGCCAATTAGTTACTTTTTTTAGGGAGTTACACAATATTGTAACACATTACTTTTAAAAGTAACTTTCCCCAACACTGGTAACGACATGTAACATGTAACAAGCCACTGCAAAATAAAGTGTTACTGTAAGGCAATTAGTTACTTTTTTAGGGAGTTACACAATATTGTAACATTACTTTTAAAAGTAACTTTCCCCAACACTGGTAACGACATGTAACAAGCCACTGCAAAATAAAGTTACTGTGTGTTGCTCCGCGATAACAATACATGGTGTTATAAGGGATATATATAAACAAATAACTAAAAAATAGTAACAAAATAAAAAAAAAACTATTTATTCACCATTAAATGTAACTAAACCCAACTGCAAAATTTAAGGGAAAAAAAAAAAGGAAAACTATAAGAACTTTGATATGAACTCTGAGACCTACAGTACAGGTAAGCAATAATAATGGTGTTCACTTCAGGGTTCAGTGACACGCTGGCGTTCGGCATCCAGATGAATCTTAAAATGGGTTGAGGGGAAGGCGGTTCTGGTCAAAGCAGATCAAGGCTCAAAAAGAGCTACAGGATACCTACGGTTTTAATGAAACACGCCTCTGCATGCCGGTCAGGGAGGTTCACGGTATGGCATAACAGCAACAGCCTTCAGATTCATTAGCAGCATGAAGCTTCTTTCTGTGTTTCCTTAGTGATCTGGTTAATGGCCTTGTTTTTGAGACCACCTTGTTATGAAAGCCATGGGTGAGTGGGGTTTCTTCAGAGGTGTGCAGTCCACAAACACACACTCATGGTGTTGAATACACTCAAACAAACACGCAGAAATGCACACTACACCCCCAGACGGCTGGTCCTCACCCAGCAGCTGAAACTATGACTTTCACTGTGCCAGTAATTAGCTGTTTAATTAACATCAGCATCAATCGAGCTCTTGCCAGGCCTTATGTCTTTCTCACTCACACATAAGCTGCTGCAAAAATCCCTAGAGATGCAGGCCATAAAAACAGCTTGTTAGCACATTAATCCTTCCTTTTTGACATAAAGTGGAAGTTCACTCAAAATGTACTCATCTTGATGTTGTTCCAAATTTGTAACACTTAATTTTTTTTCTGTAGAATATAAAAGGATGTTTTGCTGAATGTTGAGTTGATCTGTTCCAGAAGGCTCTAAAAGGGACAAAAAAAAAACTAAAAACTAAAGGACAAATGTAATTCTTTTTTTTATCTTTTTTTTTTTTCTTCAAAACTTAAATTCTTTTGTAAATCTCCTTGTCAAAATAATAATAATAAAAAAAAATCTTCCCCATGAGACTTTTTTTAAACTTTACATTTCAGGCTTTTGTGTGTGCACGAGATGTGAAAGTTTTTCACATATATTTTAAAATGTTTTTCAAGCTTTACATTTGCACAAGAAACTGCTGTGTGCCAAAAACTATTTTACAATATTTGCCAAATATTTCCAAGTCAAAATAAAAAATGAGACTTTTTTAAAATTTAAATTTCAGACTTTCATGTGCGCATAAGATACCTCTAACACGAGAGTTTTTTCCAAATATATTTAAAACGTTTTTCTACTTTTACATTTGCACAGGAAACTCTGCTCATTTTTACGACATTTATGTTATTTGACAAAATTCTCCTTGTCTAAATAAAGTCTTCTCCTACGATGAGACTATTTTTGTAAATTTAAATTTCAGACTTTCGTGTGCACACAAGATACCTCTAACATGAAAGTTTTTTGTGTATATTTAAAAAGTTTTCCTTTTTTACATTAGCACAAGAAACTTTTAACATTTAAGTTGTTGTTTGCCAAAAATCTCCTTTTCAAAATAAAATCTTCTGCTACGTTGACTTTTTTCAAAATGTAACTTTTGTAAAATAAATAAATAAATAAATATGCACAAGAAACCTCTAAAATGAAAGTTTCTTAAGTGCATGTAAAAGTTTTTATATTTTTATATTTGCATTTTTGCAGTTACATTATTTTCCAAAAATATCATTAAAAAAAAATTCCACTAAGGAAAAAAAAAACAAAAAAAAAACACTAATGTGAAAGCTTCTCATGCATACACAAAAGTCTCAGGGTTTGTTTATTTGATTTTTTTTTAAATGATTTTTTTCATGCAAATTTCATTTTGCAGAAAAGGGAGGGAATGATTTTAATGACTGAAATTTTCTTTTTCTCTCAAAAATGTCAAAAGAAGTCATACATACAGTTGTACATACACTAAGTCATATTGTTTTTTTTTATTGGAGTTTGACAATATCAGCATACTGTCTTTCATTATATGGAAATCGGCAGCACAATCATTCTTCAAAATATCATCTTTTGTGTTCCATGGAAAGAAAGAAAGAATTCCGAACAGAATGAGGGTGAGTAAATAATGATAAAAGAAGAAAGTGATTGTAAATGACTGCTGATGGACAGCTTTGTGCAAAAGATGCTGATTATTCACGTGTCTTGCTGTGTGTTGTCAGGTACATGTGCACTACCAGGTGAGATTGAAGAAGATCTGAAAGCTGTCTCCTCTTCATCGCTCTGTCACCACACACTGCTGGAGATCTCCTCTACTTTCACAGACCAGAGGACACACACTCACAGTGCCGCTGAGAATCAGGTACACACAACAATGTGTCTTTCTGAGAGCAGTCAAGCTTAGGCAGTAAGATGCACTTTTCTTTTGCATTTCACAGAGACTCTGTAAAATTCTTAATTAACCTGTAAACTGTTTTTTGTCATTCTAGGATGAAAGTGAGGAGGTCGTTCCTTTCCATCTGGACGAAGACTTTGATTACGATAACGTTAAGCTGTCTCAAAAATACGTGATCCGGGAACAGAACGGCAGACCATCTTGAGCTGTAAATGAACGTAAAAGCTCTGAGTAAAGTCCTCGTTTAGACGGTCAGAAATGTTTTTACGCCGCCAAAGAACTAGAAGGAAGACAGATAGGCTTTTTTGAGTGTAGGCCTACCTCTTAGTAAACTAATGTTAGCGTAACTGTTCTCAAAGACATGAACAAATTTACTTTAATACACTTAGTCCAATTTTACATGTTATTAGCTGCAATTAGAACTAGAAACCATACAATCAGCATAAAGTGGTGTCCACTTTTCTTCCATAAAATGACTTATACTTCTGAGTGAAGACAAAATTGCTTTGATGAATCCTTCATAATAAGACCAGGAGCATGTTTTTCAAAAAGTAAATAGAGTCAATTTAAATTTATTTTTACTTTAAAAGCACTTTGCATAAACAAACCATATGATGTGTATTCATTTTGTGGTCTGAATCAAATGTCTTTATGATTATTATTGTTGTTATTATTTTACAACTAGCTAGGCACGGAAGCTTTCATTTTCTGACTCAACAGCTCAAATTGGCGACCTGTGGTGTAACACTTTTTCCTGGTGTACTTGGAAAAGTAATTAATTGCTTGTTCTGTCTAACTGCGTTTTATTCACTGGAACAAAATGCTGAGGGACTTTCTTTCTGTTCTCCGTTCAAACCTCATAACTTGAATAAAAGCCCACAACATGTTGGTCTTTGAAAAGAATTTGTCCCCCTTCTTTCTTGAATTGATGGTTTATTTTGACATTTCAGAGAATGTCCGTACGTAACATAAGAGAATTTTCTTGCTGTTTCCCAGCATGTTTCCTCTCATTGTCACCACCCCACCTTCATTTCTCCTACGTTCAAAGTTCTTTTTCTTTGTACCCTATGACCTAATGTTTCTAAAGCAACACAAAAGTAGTACTCTTCAGCACTTGACTGTTCGTTTACCAGTACTTAAACATGAAGGGAGAAATGTTCTTTTTCCTAAATGTGAACTCCCTACAGAGGGAGCGTTTTAGAGCATTTAAATGAGATCATGTTTCAAATCAGTGGTTCGGAGCGTGTTTCAAACTGCCAAAGTCTTGTGATTTCAGTAAACGAGGCTTTGTTACATCATAAGTGTTTCGAAATTTCAATGGTTCACCACTGGGGGGCGTGACTTTGGCAGTTTGATACACGCTCCGAACCACTGATTCGAAACAAAAGATTCATAAAGCTTCGAAGCTTCATGAAGCAGTGTTTCGAAATCGCCCATCACTAGATATTGTTGAATAAAGTCGCTATTTTGTTTTTTTGGCGCACAAAAAGTATTCTCGTCGCTTCATAACATTAAGGTTAAACCACTGTAGTCACATGAGCTGTTTTAAATATGTCTTTAGTAGCTTTCTGGGCATCTGAAAGTGGCAATGCAGGACTCACTGAGCCATCGGATTTTATCAAAAATATCTTAATTTGTGTTTCGAAGATGAAGGAAGGTCTTACGGGTGTGGAACGACATGAGGGTGATTAATGACAGAATTTTCATTTTTGGGTGAACTAACCCTAGGTTTTAGAACAGAGCTAAAGTGTGCATATTTAAAGTGTCCGCTGTCTCTGCAGACATGCATTTTTAATGTTTGCTTCTGTCACGGTAAGTAATTGGTGGACAAAAGGCATTGAATCAAGTCTTTTCAGTGCACTGCAAAGAGCTTAACTGATTTTAAAAGTTAACATGATTGTCATATAGCCGACAGAGAATTTTTTTTAAGCTATCATGGATGTGTTACAAAAATAACTACATCCAGGCTTTATTCTCAACATGTGCTTATCTGCACAGAATTGAATCTTTTTGATTCAACTCTACCTTATTAATTAAAATAAATTATTATTTACTCATCCTCATTTCAATCCAAACCTGTATAATGCTATTTTTTTTCTGTAAAACACCCAAAAAATTTGTCCATATGACTTGTGCGCTATATTCCAAGTGCTCTGCTTTGCATGATTTATTTGCTATTATTTGCCCTCAAAGCAAATTATCCATGCAATTTATTATGCATGTCTCAATTCAAATATGTTGCAGGTTTGACATCATGATGGTTTTGGTCACAAAACAAGTGAGAACCAATGATGTTTGATGTTACTGGCCTCCAGTTAGCAGCACAGGTGCCATATTTGTCACCCAGAAATTAAAATAGTCATTAATTACTCACCCTCATGTTGTTTCAAACCTGTAAGACATTTGATCATCTTTTTGAATCTGACAGTTGAGTTTTACCATTTTTGAATCCATTCAGCCGATCTCCGGGTCTGGTGGTACCACTTTTAGCATAGCTATCAAGGAATTTTGCTGCCGTACCATGGGTGCAGCAGGCGCAATGATATTACGCAGCGCCTCTCACAAATGTCTCCATGGTTGCAAGGCACGATCCCTGTGCAAGCAGGGGGTCACAAGCACTGCGTAATATCATTACACCTGCTGCACTCATGGTACGGCAGCAAAGTTCCTTGATTATTACGACGGAATGAGAGTATAGTTCCTAGACATATTGGCCTAGAAAATTGCAACTTTTCATTTTCCGTCAGTCTTAGTACACGATGTAACTACAGAAGAGTCAAGTTATAAATAGGAAAAATATCAAAACTCTTTGGTCATTTTTGAGCGAGATGCTAACGGTCTAATCAGATTCAATGAACTATGCTAAGCTATGCTAAAAGTAGTGCAGCCAGACCTGGAGATCGGCTGAATGGATTCGAAAACGGTAAAACTCAACTGTTTAACTCTAGGGGAGTTAAAATGAGCCTATTTTTTTAAAAAAAAAAGTGGATTGTTCCTTTAAAGTAATCCATGTGGATTAATCTCAGTTTTATAAAGCAACACGAGTGCTTTGTGCAAAACATAATTTACCACTTTATTTACAAAATATTAATTGCAACACACGTTAGCAACAATGTCTGCTATCGCGTCAACACAGCACACATGCGTCGTGTTGCTCTCTCTCGTTAAGTCCCTTTAAGACAGTGGTCTCAAACTGCTCGCGCAAGTCGAGCGTCGATTTTAAACCACCGAAATGCGTCCGATGCGCGTCAAACGGCATCTTGGACCAGTGCGGCTCAGCTTTGTGAGCAGAAGCGTTGCCAGGTGTCTGGCAAGAGATATAATAGTGTACAAATGTATTCAGGGATTGCATTTGTTCAGTGTTGTTCAGTGCAAGATTTTGATGCTATTTAAGCTAAAATAAAGTTAGGGAAAATATTTGCATTAACTGTTAAAAACTACTTAATGATAGAGACACAGCTGTTTAAATTTTTTAAGTATGGCAAAAATATTTTAGGCAAGGCAATTTTATTTGTAGGCTATAGCACATTACACAATGGTAATTCAAAGTGCTTTATATAAAGAAGACCAAATACATAATAATAAAAATGGAACGCATAAGAAATAGAAATAACAGTAAAAACAGGGAATTCTGCTATCTGGATGGAAGAGTTACGGATCTATCCATTAGAGCGGATCTAAATTTTATAAATGAAATTTGAAGTAAATGAGAAATAATGCAAAGGAAAGTAAATTTTCAGAAATTTTGCGCTTTCTTGTGTTTGAATATTAAAATGGCCCTCCTATGAGGTGTCAATCACAGAAACGGCCCCCAGCCAATTTGAGTTTGAGACCCCTGCTTTAAGACAAGTCATTTTACTCGACGGCCATCTTTGAAACGCCTCTCAGGCATTCAAGTGCAGCTCCTATCTCTTTGAATGGGGAAACATCAAATTCCCCAAAGCTGTTTGCCAAGCTTTCAATTAAATTTCATATTTTAAATCACCAATGAAATCTGACAATTTTGTTTCAAAATGCTTGAATCATGACCAAAAACAATATTTTTCAGGCTGGATCAAGCTAATACACATGCACAGTCTTAAACGCGCGTCTCTCGTGTCTCATTTCGGAGGCTCGCGTCTGATTGTTTTTTTATAGGAACCGGAGCTTCTAACGGCCGCTGCAGTGACGCGATGACTTTACCAATCAGCGATTTGCTCTTATTTAGAAGGTGGAACTTATGCTGCATTCTAGCAAAGTCCCTTTAAGACAAGTCATTTCACTCGGCGGCCATCTTTGAAACGCCTCTCGGGCATCCTGGGCATCATGCAATCTCTTTGAATGGGAAACATCAAATTCTCCAAAACTGTTTGCCAACCTTACGATTAAATTTCATATTTGAAATCACCAATGAAATCTAACAACAACCGGCTCATAAATTTAGTTTCTAAACGCTCGAATCATGACCAAAAAAAATATTTTTCAGGCTGGATCAAGCTAATGCGCATGCGCAGACCTAAATGCGAGTCTGACTGTTTCTATAGAAACCAGTGATTCTAACGGCCGCTGAAGTGACGCGATGACTTTACCAGTCAGCGATTGGCTCTTATTTAGAAGGCGGGACTTATCCGCCATATTGCGCGTTACACTTTCTCCCATTCAAAACAATACGAGTGACACGTCTTGTGTTATTCTATAGTCTTTGATTCTAGGCAACCCGTAACCCGTGTTTTTCCAACCTTCTACCCGTGAAAGTGCACTGGAACAGCAGTCAAAGCCGTGACTTCCCACCCGTGAACTCGTACTAGATCGGTGTACTCCCAGTTACGGGTTCTGACGTCACATAGCCCGCGAAACAACAATGGCAGCCCCTACGGATGCAGTGTTTATGCAAGTGCACGGAAAAATACAAGGTATAACAGCTTCTCTTGCCTTATGCGCCGTTTTCCTCCTCTGTTTCCCTCAAATAAACAAGGAGTAAGCACCTTTGGCGATAGAAATAATTAATGAGCATAAGGCCCGTATGGTCCGCCATGTTGGTTTGTTTACACTTTTACGCAGTTTGGCGTGACTTTCCTGGAACGCTACAAAGTCGTAAGTCGTGATTTGAAATCGTGACTCACGGGCTCAAAAACCTGCCTGGAACGCAGCATTATTCCGCCATATTGCGCGTTGAACTTTCTCCCATTCAAAACAATACGAGTGATGCGCCTTGTGTTATTCTATAGTCTTTAGTTTCAACACAACACGCATGCGTCGTGATGCTCTCGTGAACATGCGTCAGAGATTAATATTTTGTAAACAAGGTAAATTTCACACTGTACCAACAGACGTTGCAGTGTGACTTGTTCTTTATGGACTATTATATTTTAATGTTTTATGGAGGAAAACTTATTTTGTGTTCCACAGAAAAAAATAACAGCATTGAACAATATGAGGGTGAGTAAATAATCTCCCTTTAAAGACTATGAATGCCCATGCTTCTGCTACGGCCTTGAACATAATCAAATAAATGTTTTATACACTGACACTGGAAAATAAGTGCTTATTGCACACTTTGTCTTACTCTGCGTTCCTTGATTTGCGAAATCAGCTTAAAGCAGTTTCTATGACTTGGCCTTGTTGCTAAGCAATACTAGAGCAATGAAAACGAGCATTAGGAAGATCGCAGACCTCTGCGACGGCAGCACTTTATCTCGGCTCAAACCATGCCTGCAGCTCTGCATCTCTGCATCTGTTCACGAATTCGTTTCAGTTGCGCTTAGACCTTGTCCAAAAAGATTTCTGATGTGTGTGTGTGTGAGTGTGTCTGCGAGACCTTTTCCAGGCAGTGTTCGAGTGGCCTACTACAGTACCAGGTGGATGCTCCTGTTTGCCAGGTGGGGTTCCCGCTGTCATAACCTCAACTCTTTCAGTTAGAGAAACCAGAGAGATTGCAGGAGAGATAAAGAGGGCAACCCCGTTCCCTCCCCCGCAATATGAGACAGGTGCGTGAGAACGAGAAGAAAGGGTTTTGTGGGGCACCAACAGTCTCTCCCAGGTGATAAGAAGTTAAGAAAGCAGTTAAAAAGATGTTTCTTCAAACTGTTGCTGTGCTCCAGGCTGGCTGCCAGATTCACGACTCTTTTTGAAGGCCTGTTCTACATTCTGTTCAGAAATGCAAAACTCAATCATATCCCTAATAGCTCATTAATAGGCTGTTTAAGTTTTGATTATCCATTAATTAAATTAAGGATTTATCAAGGACACGCTGATTCACGCATAATAAGGGATTGAGGCGAATGAAAAAAGAAACTTTCTTTGGGATGAGGCAACTTAACATTAACCACTAACCATGCCATATCGAACAATGGTTGACTTATATGTCAGAATATTACCACGGTCATGGAAAACCAGAGAATATTAGGGAATTGTAAAATTGTGATTTCTGTTAGATCATAAATAATCTTTAAAAAATCATGAACATTCATTTCATTATTACATATTTTCATTATAATTTTTAAATGTCAATTTAATATATATAAAATATCTATTATAATTACTTATTGTTATATCTATATATGCTCAAACACACACACACACATATATTTTTTTGTTGCTGAAATGAATAAAATATATTTGAAATATATTTTAAGATATGTAATATAATTTTGCATAATTCAGATTTTTTAATTAAATATACACACACACACACACAGATTATCATAATTATAGATTGTATAGTATATATCATTTAATTATACATAATTATATAATATACATTTTAATGTATACGATATATCTATTATCTATTAATTGCTTTATATATATATATATATATATATATATATATATATATATATATATATATATATATATATATATATATATATATATATATATATATATATATATATATATATATGTATATATATACATATATATATATTAAAGTTTTTTTTCCACAGTTTAGATTTTTGAATATGAATATATATATATATATACACACACACACACACACACACACACACACACACACACACACACACACACACACACACACACACACACACACACAGATTAGCATAATTATAGATTGTATAGTATATATCATTTAATTATACATAATTATATAATATACATGTTAATACATTTTTATCTATTACTTGCTTTATGTGTATATATATATATATATATATATATATATATATATATATATATATGAAATATATTTGAAATATTAAAATATCTATTATACGTTTTTTTTCTACAATTCAGATTTTTGAATATATATATATATATATATATATACACACACACACACACACACACACAGATTATCATAATTATAGATTGTATAGTATATATTATATAATATACATTTTAATGTATACGATATATCTATTATCTATTAATTGCTTTATATGTATATATATATATATATATATATATATATATATATATATATACACACACACACACACACACACACACACACACACACACACACACACACACACACACACACACGGATTAGCATAATTATAGATTGTATAGTATATATCATTTAATTACACAATTATATAATATACATGTTAATACATTTTTATCTATTACTTGCTTTATGTGTGTATATATATATATATATATATATATATATATATATATATATATATATATATATATATATATATGAAATATATTTGAAATATTAAAATATCTATTATACGTTTTTTTCTACAGTTCAGATTTTTGAATATATATATATATATATATATATATATATATATATATACACACACACACACAGATTATCATAATTATAGATTGTATAGTATATATTATATAATATACATTTTAATGTATACGATATATCTATTATCTATTAATTGCTTATATATATATATATATATATATATATATATATATATATATATATATATATATATATATATATATATATATATATATATGTATGAAATATATTTTAAAATATTAAAATATCTAATTCAGATTATATATATATATATATATATATATATATATATATATATATATATATATATATAAAGCATAATTTTAATAAAAAACTAAAGTTTATATATAATTTGTATTTTTTGTCCTTTTCTGGTTACTATGTGCTTCAAATTATTAAAATATATCAGAGATGTTTTTCTTTTCAGTGCAGTCTCTCTAAAATAATTTTTAAAAATGATTTGTCATTTTACATCAGCCGGGGGAAAAAAAGTTTTAGTGGTGCAGAAAGAAACGTAACGATTATGATGTTTTTTTGTTTTTTTAAGAATAACATGCATTGATGAATTGTGCAGGGACATGAATCAGGGACATTTCTTAAGATAGTAAATAGGCCATGTTTATACTAATTTTGTCTTAAAAGCAATTTATTTTTAACATGGGTGAGAACCACCAAGAGTGACTTAACCTTCCACGACCCCTCAGTGATTGATTTTCCCAAATCATTGAGCATATGCTAATTTACTGGCTTGTTCGGCCAGTATCGCAACCAGCGTCCAGTAACTGTTGCTTTAATTGAACATGTCAATCATTTCTAAATTGCTCGAGCGAATTGAACCAAGCGAGCCTTTCTTCACTCTGCATTTTCTTTCTTTTAACTTTTATTTCTGAGTGCCTGTGTTCTGCCCCTGATTAAAGCTGTCGTTCAGCTTCCTCTTGAGTGTTCTTAGCAGCCATATGTGTTTTTGAGTGAGATGTGGGCTATATTCTTTCAGCGTTTCTTTCCTGAGGGTGTCACTGTTGTGTTGCTAGTTGGTCTCAAAACTGTTCTTGTCTGTCTTCCAGGAGCATCATCTGCAGAGTTGAGCCCAACCACATAACCCACATCCACAAACACACATTGCATATTTACATAAATCTACATAAAGAGAACATACAAGGCTTACTTTCTACACTTAAAATGACCACTGAATTATAATTAAACCATTTTTGATTACATTTAAATGAAAAAAACACGCCCACGAACTGTTGGCTGAACGTCTGATGCATTCGACATACAAATGTGGAAATGTGTGTCGCGTTCTTTAAAGTGGGGGTATCGCACACAGTTTCTGCCAATCTCATGTTAATCTTGAGTACCTATAGAGTAGTAGTGCATCCTTCATATCTCCAAGAAGTCTTTAGTTTAATTATATATATATAAAAGATACATAAGCTGTACCGAGTATTTCCGAAAACAGCCGAGCGCCTGGAGGCATATCCTGTAAGTGGAGATAGAGTCGCGCTGCTTTTGTGTACAAATCGTCTACAAGCTATCAATGGTCAGTTAAACAACTGTATTTAAACACACAATACACCAACGCATTATCCATGGATAACTTTTGAATCACTATAATGAATATAGCTTATGAATGATGAATAATGAATTTATTAAAGGTGCCATCGAACGTTTTTTTACAAGATGTAATATAAGTCTAAGGTGTCCCCTGAATGTGTCTGTGAAGTTGCAGCTCAAAATACCCCATAGATTTTTTTAAATTAATTTTTTTAACTGCCTATTTTGAGGCATAATTAGAAATGCGCCGATTCAGGCTGCGACCCCTTTAATTGCTCGCGCTCTCCGCCCCCTCCTGAGCTCTCGACTCTATCATTGCATAAACAAAGTTCACACAGCTAATATAACCCTCAAAATGGATCTTTACAAAGTGTTCGTCATGCAGCATGTCTAATCGCGTAAGTATGGTATTTATTTGAATGTTTACGTTTGATTTTGAATGAGTTTGATAGTGCTCCGTGGCTAACTGCTAATGCTACACTGTTGGAGAGATTTATAAAGAATGAAGTTGTGTTTATGAATTATACAGACTGCAAGTGTTTAAAAATGAAAATAGCGACGGCTCTCTTGTCTCCGTGAATACAGTAAGAAATGATAGTAACTTTAACCACATTTAACAGTACATTAGCAACATGCTAACGAAACATTTAGAAAGACAATTTACAAATATCACTAAAAATATCATGTTATCATGGATCGTGTCAGTTATTATCACTCCATCTGCCATTTTTCGCTGTTGTCCTTGCTTGCTTACCTAGTCTGATGATTCAGCTGTGCACAGATCCAGACGTTAATACTGGCTGCCCTTGTGTAATGCCTTGATCATGAGCTGGCATATGCAAATATTGGGGTCGTACATATTAATGATCCCGACTGTTACGTAACAGTCGGTGTTATGTTGAGATTCGCCTGTTCTTCGGAGGTCTTTTAAACAAATGAGATTTATATAAGAAGGAGGAAACAATGGAGTTTGAGACTCACTGTATGTCATTTCCATGTACTGAACTCTTGTTATTCAGCTATGCTGAGGTAAATTCAATTTTCAATTTTCATTAGTTGATTTTGTGATTTGGAAGAGAATTTTTGGAACAGAAATACTCCGTCATACGTCCAACTCATGTTTAGCATGAGAATCCAATTCAGAATACATGAAATAGCATTATATACCCCCCCCCCCCCCCCCTTTAATGGTCCATGATGTGGATCTTTGACCACATAAAAGCTAACCATAATTTGGTTGTGAATGGCATGTTGCAGGCATGGAAAGATCTTTTCATTTTTTACAGTGTTTGTAATCATGTGTTGTGCATGATATTCCATTCCAAGATGTACATGTTTCATTTCCAATGAACTTGAAACTTGAGGTTATTGCGTAGCATGTAAAACTGCTTTAACTGTAAACACAGGAAACTACTGTTTAAATGCAGCTTAGTTTTGCTAAGCTGTTAAAAATCAACCGTCCAGGGCTAATCAGGTCAGTACAGAGGGCTTTAAACTTTGTGCCACCCAACAAATCCATATAACATATAAATGCTTCCTCTGGGGCCTTGACTAGAATTCAGTGCCCTTGATGAATCGTACTATTGCAGAACATACGGCTTACACCTCAGGAAAACCTGCAGTCAGGAGCTTATTCGTCTGAATATTCCCTCCGATAATGCGGCCGGCTAGTGGGCAGCCCGGTAGCACTGCTGGAACATTAATTCAGACAGATGCAGACACCAAAGGTTCAATTCCCCTCCATTTTCTGCCTTATTCTTCCACAGAGCTGAGGGATGTGGAGCCTGCTGGGTATGGAATGGACACCATTTGCATCCATGCACCGAATGAAATCACATTTAGATGCTAATTACTTACATACCAAAGGGTGTTGGTTGTTCCTACATGTGTATGCCAGTGTTGGAGAGTTACAAACTTAAAGCATCAAAGCTACTAGTTCACTCCAAACTGAATATTCAAAATCATGTTGTTCTAAACTGGTTTGTTCACTTTTGGATGACCTATTGCTTTAAACACATTTAGTTGCATGACATATGATACGTAACATTTATATTAACTAGCTAACTAGTGCTCTATCCAGTAGCATTGGCAAGATTGATTAAATACAGTGATATTCTATGCTGTTTTGTTGTATAAATAGTGTGTTTAGTTTTGTTTTAAAGACAAAAATGTAATTAATTACTCACCCTCATGTCGTTCTACACCCGTAAGATCTTTGTTCATCTTCGGAACACAAATTAAGATATTTTGATGAAATCTGATGGCTCACCGAGGCCTGCATTCACAGCAATGGTACTTCCTCTCTCGAGATCCATTAATGTACTAAAAACATTTAAATCAGTTCATGTGAGTTCAGTGGTTCAATATTAATATTATAAAGTGACAAGAATATTTTTTCTGCCAATATTCTTGCCAAATAAAATAAGGACTTTTTAACAGTATCTATTTCAAAACACTGCTTCATGAAGCTTCGGAGCTTTACGAATCGAATCAGTGATTCGGATCATGTATCAAACTGCTGAAATCAAGTGACTTTAGCTCTCCGTACCACAGATTCGATTCATAAAGCTCCGAAGCTTCGTGAAACAGTGTTTTGAAATAGATATTGTTAAAAAATCGTTATTTAGTTTTTTTGGTGGACAAACAATATTCTCATCGCTTTATAATATTAAGGTAGAACCACTGTACTCACATGAACTGATTTAAATATGTTTTTAGTACCTTTATGGATCTTGAGAGAGGAAGTGCCATTGTTGTCAATGCAGGCCTCACGGAGCCATGGGATTTCATCAAAATATCTTAATTTGTGTTCTGAAGATGAACGAAGGTCTTACGGGTGTGGAACGACATGAGGGTGAGTAATAAATGTTTAATAAATAAATTATTTTCATTTTTGGGTGAACTAATTCTTTAAATATCCAGTTTGGAGTGACCTATTCCTTTAAGTTTTAAGTAGCTTAATGTTTTTAGTTTGTAACACTCCAACACTAGCATACACATGTATGGACAACTAGCCTTCGGTATAGTAATTAGCATCTAAATGTGATTTAATTCAGCACATGGATGCAAATGGCATCCATTCCAGATAGATAAAATCAAGTTCAAATCAGATTTTTCATATTGAAAAGCCTATTTCACATTCAGAAACACATACATAAAATATGCTAAGTAAGATGGAATTGCAAATGACAGTGTGCTTTATGCTGTCACCCTAATAGATCCGATATTTATGCAAATAGCTAGCAATGTAGTAAGCTATGTTTTTAGTAGCTTGTAGGTTTGCTAACTGCATTTTTAGGGCGATCAAGACTTTAATTTAACTACTTTAAATTGCGAGAAGCTTGTAATTTAGCAAGCTACAATTTTAAAGTAGCTTTTCCAACAGAATGTCACAGGAAGAGTCCTTAAACTAAACTACGCTTTTACAGATTTGTTGTATTTATACTTACGCTCTTGCAAAGTATTCTAACTTAAACTTTCCAAATTGGAGATTTGAAATAACTGAAAGAGTTGTCTGAAGTAGACCACTGTGTAGTTCATTTATATCCTAACTTTAGTTTTTTACTACCAGTTGTATCCCAGCCAGTATTCCAGTAGCTACATTTACATGCAACCAAATAATCCATGGCTCAATTGGACTGAAAAACCTTCATGTAAACACCTTAATCGATCCGATTGAGCTTGATCCGAATGAAATTTCGATTGGATTGAAAGGACTGGTTTATTCCTTTTCTAATCCGATCGATAGGACATGTAAACACTTAATCAGATTGAAAACCGAAACTGGAAAGGACTGCGCATGTGCAATGAAATGGGGTAATGACTTATGCGCAGAACGAGCTGCAGTTGTTGTTACATAAAATATCATAAATTATATTATCGTGTTATTCTAAAATTCTCCTACCACTCATCTTCTGTGAAGTGGGGCAGAACTACGTCAAGTATCAGTGCACAGGGATTGTGTACTGTCATGACTTTCACGCCTTTGCCCACGATATGGGCTTGAGGTGTGGGCCCTACATGGGTTTGTCCATGGATTCAATCTGAATTAGCCCCAGTATGGGCAGAAACCCATTTAGGGCTCATACAGGGGCTATTTCAGATAGGGCCGACATGGAACCCATGAACAAACCCATTTGTGGCCAATACTTCAAGCCCATCTTGCATTCATTGGCCCCACCGTTAATTATTGCCTGGGACTTAGACTTCAAAATTCATAAAAGTTCTGGTAATTTGTGAATTTTCAAGGCACACAAAGTTTAAGAATAATAAACTTTTTTTGGTCGCAGAGGTTCTGCTTACCAAAAAATCAATGGAAAAATCCTGCTGGCTTTTGTCGAGGGAACGAGGGTGATTCCGACTTCCATATTGGCCTATAAACTTATGTCATTCCTGTGGCACTCTACTAGTGCAAACGAGAAATGTGCCTTGTGGCACCATAATACTAAAAAGAATCTTGAAAAGTAAGTGAAGTATCAGTGCACAGGGATTGTGTACTGTCATGACTTTCACGCCTTTGCCAATCTGCCACCATGAATAAATAATCTGCCTGGAACGTCAGGGAAGACAAAACTCGCCTGGCTCAAGGTTGAGTGCACTCCTGAACGGCGATATTGAGGGTCTTGGAAGAACAATGACTAAATTAGCAGTGCAGCCTTTGAGTATTCTATTTTTTCATCTTCTCCTCACTGCATTATTGCAGTAATGGCTCTTGGTGCCAAAGCCCTTGATGGATTCCTGTGGGAGAGCTTGGATTAATGGAACGGCGGTGCTGAGATTTATGCCAGTTTCCTTTCATCAGGTTTTACAGTGGAGGAAAACAGGAGTTAACACTGTCTGTGTGTTATTCGATTGTATTCCGCCATATGCGTCTCCACGCCTGTGTCCGGCGCTCAGGTTGCATTGATTTACAACAGGTGAAATCACGGCGCAATAAAAGCCTTTGATAATAAAGCATCATGCCGCAGGGGAGAGAGAGAGAGAGAGAGAGAGTGAAAAAGGGATGGGAGATAGAGGAGGGGGAAGGTCTGATGATCTCCAAAGCAGTTTATGTAAATTCTCTCTCATTCCCCTCAGGGTTGGCAGTCACCTTCCCAAGGCCCAGTTAGGCGGCGTTGGCTTGGCCGTCTTCACGCGGCTGCCCTCCACAGTTGGAGAGAGAGCGACATGGGGGCTCAGCACCTCCGTGAGCTGGGATTTGGTGCTGGATCAGTCCGTGGGAGCCGGGGGAATGCGTCATGCAGCATGTGGCGAACTTCCGAAACTCTCCTTTGCTCTCTCCCTCCTTCTGGCCGCTTCCTCCCAGTCACACAGTGAAGGGATGACTTTGGGAAAACCTTTGAGTTTGGGGTAAAAACAGACATTGTAATCTTGAAGGACCATGCAAAAGCACATCAGAATAAATCCTGTGAAAAGATCTCCGTGGCATTTACTCAGCAACTATGTCTCACATCTTTACCCTGAAGAAAAACACAAAGTTCTTTTTGATTTTTCAATGGTTTATTGACCCGTTTTGACCAGTTTATTGACCCATTCCATCTGCACTGCATTTAAGTTAAGGTTGACTTTTTCTTTGCATTTTGTGTACTGTTGATGAAGAAAAGCAATAAAAGCAAGAAAAATATCAGCAGCCGAATGATAAAATACTGCCTATTTAAAGCATCAATTACATTGTTCATCTTTTGCTCTTGTTGAACTATAGTGCTAAAAGGCTTCCTGTCCCTGTCTGTAAGTGTTAAAGAAATATAAAATTGCCAAATCACACACAATAATTATGATTTAGAGGCAACATATAACTTGAAATTATCAAGACCATATGACTAGATATGTGGAACATAAAATGTTACAGGGTGTGTCTGAAATCACCCCCTAATCGCTTAAATAGGGCGCTATTTGAGAGGATAGCCATTTGTAGTGGTGTCCGAAACCATGACGTTTGAGTGCACTCATTCAATCCCATAATGCACCGCAATAACAAGTGTACAACCGATGTATAGGTGTGTTTGACTGATCAGTGTATGACATCAAAGTACCACAAGAGCGATTCGAAAGCATATACTGAGGCGTCTGCTTTGTAATAGCTCTCGCGGTACTTTGATGTCATACACTGATCAGTCTGTCGAAATTCAACCACACACCTAATGGCTAAAGAATACCCATAATGCACTGTGACAGTCACAGCAAAATAATTCCCGTGCCTCACCAGAAGATGGCGTCCGCAGCTGAATCATTGATCCATTTTCCAAACCACTGGTCCAATGTGGGTACAGCGTAATACCATACAGGTATAAATTTCATTTTAATTGATTATTAAAGGTGCCCTAGAACCAGTTTTTACAAGATGTAATATAAGTCTAAGGTGTCCCCTGAATGTGTCTGTGAAGTTTCAGCTCAAAATACCACATAGATTTATTTTAATTAATTTTTTTAACTGCCTATTTTGGGGCATCATTAACTATGCACCGATTCAGGCTGCGGCCCCTTTAAATCACGCGCTCCCTACTCCCCGAGCTCTCGACTATAATACAGTGCATTTACAAAGTTCACACAGCTAATATAACCCTCAAATGGATCTTTACAAGATGTTCGTCATTCATACTGCATGCATGCGTCGGATCATGTGAGTATTGTATTTATTTCGATGTTTGGACGTTCTGAATGAGTTTGATAGTGCTCCGTAGCTAAAGCTAACATTACACACTGTTTTAGAGATTTATAAAGAATGAAGAATATATATTCTTTATAAAGAATGCACAGCTCCAGACGTTAATACTGGCTGCCCTTATCTAATGCCTTGAACATGAGCTGGCATATGCAAATATTGTAACAGTCGGTGTTATGTTGAGATTCGCCTGTTCTTCTGAGGTCTTTTAAACAAATGAGATTTATATAAGAAGGAGGAAACAATGGAGTTTGAGACTCACTGTATGTCATTTCCATGTACTGAACTCTTGTTATTCAACTATGCCAAGGCAAATTCAATTTTTGATTCTAGGGCACCTTTAAATTGTTTAATTAAGGTTTATACATGCTAGTGTGTGTGTGTGTGTGTGTGTATATATATATATATATATATATATATATATATATATATATATATTGTGCATTTGGCTTATGTAAGGGTTCGAGTCATGTAAGTGGTTAAATATACTTGCGCCTCGGCTCAGAATGCTTTTATGACGCGAGATTAATGTAAACACAGCCTATATATAAAATACACCTGTATTATTTCATTCTCTTCTCAATATATGCAACTCACACATCTCAAGCTTTTCAGGGTCGCACAATTACCAGGGTGTCCCAATTATTAAGCGGCATATTTAGTCTGTTACTGACCTCATGAAAGAAAAGGGCAGAGATTTCGAGTTGTACTTAAAATTACATCCATTTTAGCGATATGTATCGCCTGCATATATAAGCTCTCGGATCCCTTACTGTGAGTCGTAGGGTGCCGTAGCGCACAGGAAATGAGACCAGGTTCTTTTTCATTTCCCTGCTTCAGTAGTCCCCTCCTCCTAACTCAAAACCGTGTTCAACCCGGCCCTTCGATTAGATCTCGCTGTTCTGGTCCCGGCGAGGTGGGACCGACTCTGTAATCACATATCTAATCTGTGTCATATATTTTATATGTGTATGTAATATCTGTTGGTAAATGCCAGGCTCACAGACTGCATGATTGAGATCCCGGCCGAGAGGACGCCTGGGTGATTGATTCCTGCCCTCGCTATGGTGACTGAATGATTGGACGAGGTGATTGACAGTTGAGGCGTTTTAAATGGGCCGGACCTGGATGAAACTGTGACAAGCTGAGAGAAAGAGAAAGAGAATCGCAACATACTCTCCTCTATGTGCTTATATCATTTAATCTTCTCTTTCTTTTCTCTTTCTTTCCTTAATTATCTGGCTGTCTCTTGTTCTCCCACACGGTATCCGATAGTGCGGAGGCTGAGATGGTCCTCATCTAGTTAAGTAAATATACAGTCCTCAAGTCCCTCGTCCATTGATTCCTCCTTATATCACATGACAAATCCCTTCCAGCACAAACAGCCGCGTACATTCCTCAGAAAAGGAGACTGAGGTGGAAAATGAAATATTACCAATTTTCATGTCTTAATTTATCATGCAAACACAGATCTGTATGTGTGTGGAAAGCCAGAGACACTTATCTTCAATCTCTCTCTCTTGCTCTATGTTGGTTTCTGTGTATCAAGTTTTTAATTTACTGTAGCTTCATTAGCATAGCATACTTGCAGTGGGGTCCAAAAGTTGACTTACACTGCTGGCTTCTGTAGAAACATGAATTATTTGACAACCTCAGAGCTTACTGTACATGTTTCTGTCTTCAGTAGTTTATAAAATTTAATTATATATATTTACTTCCACAGCAATAATGTTGTACTATATTGTGAGAACAGTAGCTGGTACAACTTGATCGCGGTTACACTTTATTTGGCAACACTTTATTATAAGCTGACTTATTACATGTTACTACATTACTATGTAATAACAGTAAATTATGCATAATTACAGGTAACTAACCCTAAACCAAACCCTCACCCTAACTATAACTCTATAGCAAGTACATATAGTTAATTATTAGAACTCAATACTTATTTATGTAAGTACAATGTAACTACGTCACCTTAAAATAAAGTGTAACCCTTTATTTTAAGGAGTCATTATTACAGTGTAATTATACATTTACGTACTGAGTAATTATAATTAACCACATGTACTTACTATAGGGTTATAGGTTCTATGTAATTATGCTTACAGTAAATAGCTTACAGTATGTTTAGTTTCACTAACATGCAGGTGAAAAAGTAAAGCAAGAACTGTAAATTCCCATAATATAGTTGAAATATAGTTTTATATGCGAAATATATATTTCTTGACATGTTTTCTGAGATTCACCCTGATATATTAAAATAATTTTTATTCTTTTAAAGGGTTAGTTCACCTAAAAATGAAAATTCAGTCATTAATTACTCACCCTCATGTCGTTCCACATCCGTAAGACCTTCATTCATCTTCTGAACAACAATATCTGGGTGATTTCAAAACACTGCTTCATGAAGCTTTGAAGCTTTACGAATGTTTTGTTTCGAATCAGTGGTTTGGAGCGTGTATCAAACTGCCAAAGTCACGCCCCCAGTGGTGAACCATTGAAATTTCAAAACACTTATGACATAACAAAGCCTCGTTTACTGAAATCATGTGACTTTGGCAGTTTTATACACGCTCCGAACCACTGATTCAAAACAAAAGATTCGTAAAGCTTCAAAGCTTCATGAAGCAGTGTTTTGAAATCGCCCATCACTAGATATTGCTGAATAAAGCCATTATTTTGTTTTTTTGTGCACAAAAAATATTCTTGTCGCTTCATAACATTAAGGTTGAACCACTGTAGTCACATGAACTGTTTTAAATATGTTTTTAGTAGCTTTCAGGGCATTTTTGGGTGAACTAACCCTTTAATGAAACCTTAATGAAAAACAGACAAAACAGTTTTTCACAAGAGAGAAATTGAGTAACGACTTTGTATTGATACTGTTTAAGTGTGTGTGTGGTTGTGTGTGTGTGTGTGTGTGTTGTTCAGGTAAAGCTTGAGTACAAAATGTCCTCACAAAGATCAAAATATCCAAAATCCTTGTCCTTGTGGGGACATTTTTGGTCACTATGTTTTTTTTTTTTTTTTTTATGTAAAAATGCTTTTCTGTAAAAAATATAATGTAAAAAAAGTAAAAAAAAAAAAAAAAAAAAAGTTTTCTGTGATGGGTAGGTTTGATTAGGGAATAGAATATACAGTTTGTACAGTATAAAAATCATTATGTCTATGGAATGTCCCCATAAAACATGAAACCAACGTACGTGTGTGTGTGTGTGTGTGTGTGTGTGTGTGTGTGTGTGTGTGTGTGTGTGTGTGTGAGAGCATACACACACCTGCAGGTGTCCTGTCATTTCTGTAAATTAGGCAGAAGGGAAGTTTTTGGTTTTGTGTGCTGCTTATTAACCTTTAAGCCAAAGATGAAAAGGTTACCATGTTTCTCATTCCCTATCCTGTGTTCTTTTGTATATACCCGGTCTTACTCTATTTACCTTCATTTTTTTCAATGATTAGTTTTACTTATTTTATTTTATAACAAATTTTTATGTTTAATTACATTTTCATATATATATTTTTTTTTCATATAATCCTTCATTGTTATGTTGCTTAGCTACTATAAAGAGGTTTTAAATTAATTGTACTAAATTGACATCCATATTTTTATGCTTTACTCTTTTTTTTTTTTTTTTTTTTTTTTTTTTTAACGTTAACCATGTTTTTTTCCCCCCAAGTATCCAATTTATGGCTCTGATTGATACGTGCCAAAGAATAAGGTGATATTTTGGATCGGGCGAGAGCCTGAGTGGTAAAGAGACGGGGAAGAAAAGCTGTCAGGCAGACAAAGAAAGAAAAGAAGCAGGACCCTCTTAAGAACCTGATTGGGAACAGGAGAAAATCAATCAACTGAGCCCCTGTGATTGACAGGCTGGCAAGGTGTTTTCTGCAGAGGTGTCAAATGCTGCACAATTGCGATTTCTCTCCCCCCTCCCTCGCTCTCTCTGTCTCTTTAGTGTCCGTCACCCTTTTATTCACATATCATCATTCCGTCCATCTCACCCAAATTACTCTTCTATCCCCTCCACAATGTCTCCACTCTCTGCACTTCTCGCTCACACTTCTCTCCATCCGCCCTTTGCAATCTCTCTCCTCTCTTGTTTCTGGAGGAAGACTCTCACATTTAGGAGTGCTGACTGACACTCCTTTAATCTTGTTGCTCTGCAACCTTCATGGGAGAGGAAGGGATGCGTTCTTCACACATACGCACAAACAAAGCAGCACCCCTCCCCTCCTTTCTGCTTTCCAAGGCTATTTGTTTTCCGTAATATCACGGCGCACTGAGGAACAGAGACAGGAAATGGCATCGTACATCTCCTTGAGATTCTGCCCTTAATCTTGAAATAACACCTAAAAAACGTGTGATGGAATATATAGACATTTTAATTTAACGTATTCCAACTTTTCCTTCTGTGAGAGCACTTTGTAGTACACTTTGTACTTTAAGAAACTTTTCTATCTCTCATTTTGGCCTAAAATCCCCGAATGCTTTCATCCTCACCTAGAGCAAAAACTGAGTGACTTTGTTCAGGTCATATGTAACATGCCTTTGTCAAAAAGTCTTGGCTTGTTTTATGCCTTGACATGGTATTTGAGCTTTTATTGAAGTTATATAAGCTATATAGCTTCTAACGGCTGCTCGGATTATCTGCATACTAATTTATTAGACGCTTTTATCTAAAGTGTCTTATATTAGTACAATTAAAGATGAATATTCAATGATATTACAATGGTTGAAAGAAACCACCTCATGTATAATCTTTGGTTACTTCCCAAATAATCGACTTCCTGTTTAACGCATAAATTTTAAGTTGTGTCGAACAAAATGTGCCTCGTGATACTGATAAATTCTTTCCTGACGAGATACCAAAACATTTTCCCCTCACAATATTTCAACAGTGAAGTCGCGTGCTCTATTTTTTCCTGTCAGCTTTTTTGGGATCTGAACAAGCGGTGGACAATTCGTGAGTGAATAAATCTTTTGAGTCGGTTCTTTTCGGTTGAAACGGGCTAAAAACGGTTTGAATCGGTTCTCTATTAAATATGAATCATTTTAACAACTCAAGGAATCGTTTGGAGCGGTGTTTCTCTCCCGCTAAAACAGTAAAACTTCCTTCAGGACGGAAGAGAGAAAAGAGCGCTGGATTAAGTGAATGTTAATCGACAGTCAGATGAAACAAAACCTGGAAATAAGTTCAAATCGTTTGACAGCGATGTAGAAGATCGTTATTAAGTTCAACACTCGCACTTGCAGTTTGCCAACGATTAACTTCAGGTAAATATATTTTGCCAAAAACTATATCAAAACAATACGCGAAAGCACGTATCGACCAAAAGTACATGTTTATATCTATTTACAAACTTTGTTTGCCAATGCAAATGTTCCTTCAGTTTCTCTATTTATTTATTTTTACTTGTGATCTGTCAGTTACTAGCCCAAATCTTAAAAGGATAGTTCACCCAAAAATGAAAATTATCTCATGATTTACTCACCCTCAAGCCGTCCTAGGTGTATATGATTATCTTCTTTCATACAAACACAGTTGGAGATTTAAAAATATCCTGGCTCTTCCAAGATTTATAATGGTAGTGAATGGCGCTCATGATTTTGAAGCTCAAAAAGCATTCATCCATCATAAAAGTAATCCATACGGCTCCAAGGGGGGCTAATAAAGGCATTCTGAAGCAAAGCGATGGGTTTTGTAAGAAAAATATCCATATTTAAAATAGGGCTACACAATATATCGCACGATACGAAAAATAACCTTGAACTTAAACGCGATTATCGCTTAAACGCAATTCTTAGTGCGATTATTAAATCGCAAAGGCTGCATTTATTATTATTTTTTTCATGTGCAGCTTGTCAATGAAGTATGGCTACAAATACTAATACATCTGAAAGCACTGCGAGTTTGAATCGCTTATAATGTACATTTGAAAAAGCAACACGCGACAAACATCTTTTCAGACATGAGAAGCATTTATTAAAGGGTTAGTTCACCCAAAAATGAAAATAATGTCATTTATTACTCACCCTCATGCCGTTCCAAACCCGTAAGACCTTCATTAATCTTTGGAACACAAATTAAGATATTTTTGTTGAAATACGATGGTTCAGTGAGGCCAAAAAAACAAAATAACGACTTATTTAGTGATGGACGATTTCAAAACACTGCTTCAGGAAGCTTCGGAGCATAATGAATCAGCGTATCGAATCATGATTCGAATCTTGTGTCAAACCGCCAAACTGCTGAAATCACGTGACTTTGGCACCGAACCGCTGATTCGACACGCTGATTCATTATGCTCCGAAGCTTCCTGAAGCAGTGTTTTGAAATCGGCCATCACTATATAAGTCGTTATTTGTTTTTTTTTGGCGCAGCAAAAATATTCTCGTTGCTTTATAATATTAATATTGAACCACTGTATTCACATGAACTGATTTAGATGTGTTTTTAGTACATTAATGGATCTTGAGAGAGGAAATGTCATTGGCTCCGTGAGGCCTGCATAGGGAGCATCGGATTTCAACTAAAAAATATCTCATTTTGCGTTCCGAAGATTAACAAAGGTCTTACAGGTGTGGAACGACATGAGGGTGAGTAATTAATGACATAATTTTCATTTTTGGGTGAACTAACCCTTTAACATCTTGTTCAACAAAAGACAACATTTAATAACATGTTTTACTCCAAACTCACTTCATAACGACAGTTGAGCATCCTTCTGTGAGATGATGTGGCTTCTTACACAGAATAAGGCAGTCGTGTGTTTATTAGTCATGTTTAATCAATCAAAGCGTTTCAATCTTCTGTTTATTCAGCTTCAGGAATATGATGCATGTTAACTTCTGCTGCAGGGCATATTTTGAGTTTCTGCGCAAGAGCGCCCTCTGGCTTTCAGATGGAGAAGCATTTACTACTGATCACAGAGCTGTACAGCTCTGACAAGCTGCGCATTAAATAATCGCAGCCTTTGCCAAATCGTGTGCGATTTTATTGCGATAAATCATGCAGGCCTAATTTAAAACTTTATATACTAAAATAACTAGCTTCTGGCAGATGACCATACCCATTACGGCAGAAGCACAACGGAAGCGCAGAGGATAGAGCAAAACAAAACACCGGTCACGAATCTAAAACAAGAATTTTTAAAGAGAAATGTCTGAGGATTTCAATATAAGAGAAGAGGAGCTTGAGTTTGTTGCGCAGCCCTATTTGTTTGAACAGCGAGAGGCGTCTAAGCTTACGCTACTCCTACATCCTGCGTCATACATTGTATCACAGGTTACTTTTGTGGTGCAAGTCGACTTATTAGTTATAGTTATTTTAGTATATTTTTCAATATAACTCCAGTTGTGTTCATCTGAAAGAACATATACACCTAGGATGGCTTGAGGGTGAGTAAATCATGGGATAATTTTCATTTTTGGGTGAACTACCCCTTTAAGTATAGGCCACAGTAGTGATTTTTCTTTGATGAACTGTCAAATGAAAACATATAATCAAAAATGAAAACATCAGTTCTTCCCACTGAAATTGTTGCATTATAAATGTTATATACTGCGTGTCATTTGAGAAAACTACCATTCATCTGGATCTAAAAGAGCCTGAAACATGTCCACATGCCAATGCAAAGCTCGTGATGCCTGCAATACGGCTTAAATATAGGTGTAAAACACTTCACTCTTTTTGTTTTCTTTTTATTTTTGCTACTGTGAGACACAAAGCGAATGCACAGCGGCTTTTACAGTGCATTTATCCTGTCAGACGCTAATGGCAGAGTCCTTTGAGCGGCTGCTTTTGAAACCGAAGGACGTTGTGGTGGCTCGGTTGTTATTGCCAGACTTCCTTTCCAACAGCCTTTGCTCCGTTTAGAACGGGATAGAAAGGGCTTCTGGCAGCTGTTCCGATTGTATCACTTGCATGAGAGACCTCTGTGCTTGGCATCCGGGGATAACATCTGTCACTCATCCAGCATTTTAAGACAATGAGTACAAAGAAGATGTATTGATTCTGAACGCAGTGTGCCCTGCTGGCCAGACCCGTGACAGGGGAAGGTTTGCCTAATATTGTAATAGGAAGGAATACTGAATGATGTTTTTTATTTGGGGAACATAATTTTTAAGAAGCCAGGATTTATCATACAAGTTTAAAAGACAGCCGCCCTATTGACAATGAAGCGAGAGAGAGTTTTAAAAAGGCACAACCTTACCAAACACTTCCTACTTTCCTCCACGGGACTTATGGCACGCGTCTTTTTTTCATTTAAAGCTAACATAGAGACGTTATCCCACAGAGACCCGAAACCATTGAAATTTGAGCTGAGGGCTGAATGCAAAGCGATATAACTAGGCCACCGATGCTGTTTTGTTTCAGAACTTGGCTTAAATACAGCATCGGGAACAAGAATCTGCTTTCTGAAAGGGCTATATTTGTTTTTCTTAAATCTCTGAAGCCCATTTGACATTTCGATAAAGTTTTGATAAATGCTTAGGGGTGAAAATGGTACTAAGGTGACATCTTGCTTCCTAAAATGGATCAAAGCAGGCAAGTTTTCCTTATAAGCTTCCTGCGGATTTGTGTTTGACTTTTTTTGTTATGAGCGGTGCGAAATCGAGTGCTTCAAAAGAAATGAAATATGAGAGGTGACTTGTTCTTTTGTTTTTTAAGATGTAAACACCAACAATAGCATCCAGCCCACGAGTGTGACTGTACTTGGCCCTATTGCTTTCGTTGATAAATTAAACTTTTTTTTTTTGCATGTGATTTTGCACCATCCTCGAGAGAATGAGAATGATAAGAGAATGTCCTTTCGCCCGTGTGCGGTGGTACTTTGCTGTGAAATTGGAATGAGTCACTGTTTTGCATTTACTAGATGTAGCAGCTCACTGGTGAAGTGACTAGTACAGCACAACTTGTTTAAAGAAATAGTTCAACCAAAAATAAAAATTGTTGCTGTGGAACATGCACAAAAGAAGAGCTTTGGCAGAATTGTTAATGCAAACTCTCGAATCTCATTTGCACTACTTTATATTCAGTTTAAACTCATGTGAAGCAATAAAAAATGGGGTTTGGTGTTATATTTGCCAACCACTTCTGTTCAAAAGTTTGATTAGTAAGATTTTTTTTTTTTTCACCAAATTAGCATTTATTTGTTCACAAACACAGTAAAAACAGTAATATTGTGAAATAATATCGAGTTTTATGTGTCACATTATCCTTCAGAAAGCTGATTTGGTGCTCAAGAAACATTTCTTATTGTTGTCAATGTTGAAAACAGTTTGATTATTGTGTGGAATCAGTGATATGTTTTTTTTCCAGGATTCTTTGATGAATAGAAAGTTCAAAAGAACAGCATTTATTTGAAAAGGATTTTTGCCACTATCTAAGTCTTTAGCAGTGTTGGGGAAAGTTACTTTTAATAGTAATGTGTTATAATAGTTGGTTACTCCTTAAAAAAGTAACTAATTGCGTTACATAGTTACTTTTTATGGAAAATAATGTTACAATATTGCGTTACTCCCTAAAAAAGGTAACTAATTGCATTACATAATTACTTTATTGAAAGTAATGCATTACAATATTGCGTTACTCCCTAAAAAGTAACTAATTGTGTTACATAGACTTTTTATGGAAAATAACCCTCTGGAGTCTGAGGCTGATTTGGGGCCTGGAGAAGTTTTGACATGCCCTGACATTTGTGCTTTTTTCAGTTGTTCATAAACATATTAATGACACAAGTGTCATTACACTGTATTCAGCACAAACTAGGCTACCATAATATGTGAGGAACATGTGTGTACATGTTTGTGTTTTTGAAGGAATAACGTTTATGCGTGGTTACTGAAAAAACAAAAAAACTTAAGTCACTGATATAAGGCCAATAAAAGTATATTAAATCTGTGTTCACAAGACTTTTGGGTATTGAAGGTTGTAGACTAGAGTTTTTGCTTCAAAATTATGTAAAAATTATGCTGACTACTCTTTCATTTATAACAATATACTGATTTATTTTTTGTAAGACACTTTTTGCCAAGAAACACGGTATGCGAGGAGGCGTGAATCTCCATGAATAATGGCTCATTCTCACCTGTGAAGACAAAAGAATTGAATAGTAATGACCTGAAAAGACTTGCATATTAATGAGGCATTTCAGTCAGGTAGGCTGTGAAAAAAAACTTCTGTGATGTCTCAAGCTCATCATGGTATATGAAACATGCAGAAAAATTTTATTACAATATAAAATAATGGTTTTATATTATACTTTAAAATATAATGTATTTCTGTGATGCAAAGAGTCTGAATATAGGCTTTTAGTTTAAAAGCATGCACATTTGGAGAAATATAGGATTCTCATATGTTTATGTCAATTTTCTATACAGAGGAGTTATTTTTTATTTAATATTCATTGTTATCTCTATGAGCGCTGGTGTTTGCAATTCATACTGCAGCCGGAGGGCGCTCTGTGCATTTTAGTCCACAAATTCACCTAAGAAGAAGACGATATTCCATGAATGGTGTTTACCAATTCATACTACAGCCGGAGGGCGCTAAAGAAACAAAAACTCACTTAAAACTTATCAATAGAAGAAAACAAACAGGAATTTACTGAATGTCTTCCAGAGATCGCTAACCATGGCTTTTTCATCCAGATAAACAATTTTCAAGGCAATAAATACACGATTGAGATGATGAATGCATGTGTTGTCTCTGAATTTGCCTGTGAATAGCGCTGGCTCCGTGGGTGTGGCCGCATTAGTGGGTAATGAGCTGAATCACGGACTTCTGACATGGCTCTCTTTTCATACAGATTACATAAACACAGAATGTTTGTTTTCGATTTGACTTGCACGATTTAAAACCTGACATTTCAACGTTTTGTTAGACATAAGTATGAATTTTTTTTGATTAGTATTCACTAAGTTACACTTCATTTTCTGAGAACTATCAGATTGGACTTCGTTCAGAGGGAGACGAGAGATCACGCATCATGTTAGTTTTCTTTATTTTACAAAAAGCACAACATTTTGTTTTTACTCTGAGTGTATACAAATAAAAGGAGATATTCTATAGTTTCAATTGATGTATTACTTATGTTTCTATGACAAAAAAATGACAGAGTATTTTAAGTCTGTTTTGCTGCAATGTGAAAAAAAACCTGCAAAACGCGCCGGCGCGTTTTTAGACCTCAGAGTGATAATGCGTTACAATATTGCGTTACTCCCTAAAAAAAGTAACTAATTGCGTTACATAGTTACTTTTTATTGAAAGTAATGCATTACAATATTGCATTACTCCCTAAAAAAGTAACTAATTGTGTTACATAGTTACTTTTTTTGGAAAATAATGTGTTACAATATTGCATTACTCCCTAAAAAAAAAGCAACTAATTGCATTACATAGTTACTTTTTATTGAAAGTAATGCATTATAATTAGGGCTGCACGATTTGGGGAAAATGTCATATTGCGATTATTGAGGTCAATATTGCGATTGCGATTTGCGATAGCGATATAATAAACAAATAGTATCATGAGTCATCTTGCTTGGTTCTCAATGAAAATACACACACAGATTACTGATAATGCTGAAATGTGTATTTCTCAACTCAACCTAGCAACAACAGCAAACAAATGCACAGTGTTTTCAAATTAAAATATTTTTATGAAATTAAATAACATCTTTGCATTACTGCAAACTTGTTATAATCCCATTTAAGATATTTGTTTCTTTACTAATCTGTAGTGGTTCAACGGATCACAAAACTCACGGTTCGGATCACATCACGGTTATGACGTCACAGATCGGATCATTTTTCGGATCAGCACAAAAAAAATAAAAAATTGGATGGGGGTAACTTAACTTTGCATTTATTACTTAGCCCACTTAAACTATTCTGATACCATAGCATAAACTGCTAACCTAAATAATACATTATTAAAGGCAAGTGAACAGACTGTAAAAAGAACAAATACTGTACACCAATTACAACAAGCATAGATAAATACTACATAAAGTCTAGCTAAGGTCTAACTGTAGTATTAATTTTCATGCACAGAAATGTAATAATTAAATGTAAAATGACACTGTCCATTGTATAAATTTAATATAGATGAATCTTTGTTAAAGCTGTGTTTTGTTGTTTGATTTACATGACAGACAACAGCAGGTATTTTTAGGTTGCTGTCACTTTAAGAGTAAGACATCTGAATTCTCACCTCGTTCAATTAAGACATAACTGAATGTGTTTACATGAATACTTGCTGAGAGGGGTATTTTGACTGACATAATGCGTGTATGTGACCATCCAAGTGCATTGAGGACGCGAAAGAGAAATCAATTTGGAGTTCGCGAGCTATAACGCGCCTCTCTCTCTCTCTCTCTGTGCGCGCGAGCCTTGTATGTATGTGCGTCATGTGCGCACCGATAACAGCGCTGCGTGCGATACCGAATTAAATCCTCTTTCCTCTTCAACCACTGCTAATCTGGGTTTATAATCTTATAGCCAAAATATCGCCATATAACAGAGGTAGCGTTTTTTCTTGCCACCAGTTCAGTGACCGTTTGCTCCGCATCCATCTTTACCCGTTCTCTGCGCTGCACACCGGAAAAGTCATGACCGTGCGCGCCACACATGCCACTGCCTAAACTGAAACTGACTGGTCTTCTTTTTATTAGCGGTGTATAAAATGGGCAAACAGCTCTCAGATAATGGGTTGTTGTGTCCACACATGTATTTTTTTATTTTTTTATTAACTTATTATTATTTTATTTCATAAAATCGCAGCATTTTGCGTCATATAATCGCACAAGCTTGACACCGCGATTGCGATTGCGATATGATTAATCGTGCAGCTCTAATTATAATATTGCGTTACTCCCTCAAAAAGTAACTAATTGCGTTACATAGTTACTTTTTATGGAAAATAATGTGTTACAATATTGCGTTACATAGTTATTTTTTATTGAAAGTAATGCATTACAATATTGCGTTACTCCCTAAAAAAGTAACTAATTGCGTTACATAGTTACTTTTTATTGAAAGTAATGCATTACAATATTGCGTTACTCCCTAAAAAAGTAACTAATTGTGTTACATAGTTACTTTTTATGGAAAGTAATGCGTTACAATATTGCGTTACTCCCTAAAAAAAGTATCTAATTGCGTTACATAGTTACTTTTTATTGAAAGTAATGCATTACAATATTGCGTTACTCCCTAAAAAAGTAACTAATTGTGTTACATAGTTACTTTTTATGGAAAGTAATGCGTTACAATATTGCGTTACTCCCTAAAAAAGTATCTAATTGCGTTACATAGTTACTTTTTATTGAAAGTAATGCGTTACAATATTGCGTTACTCCCTTAAAAAAGTAACTAATTGTGTTACATAGTTACTTTTTATGGAAAGGAATGTGTTACATTACTTTTGCGTTACTTTTTGTCACTTGAGCTGGGATTGCATGTTTTTTTTATAACCAAAAATAAAAATTCAATTTTTGGTAAAACTAAAGGCCCTTTTTTTTTTTTTTTACAGCAAAAGTGAAATCAAAAAGCCTCAGGCTGAAGAAAATGCAAATTCATGTCTGTACAGTAGAGGGCACAGCAATAAAAATTAACCAAAAATGAAATTTCTGTCATTAATTATCACCCTCATGTCACTCCAAACCTGTAAGACCTTCATTCATCTTTGTTCATCAATTAAGATATTAATATTTGATGAAATCCGTGAGCTATCTTGCCTCCACACAATTACCACTTTTAAGGCCCAGAAAGGTACTAAAGATATCGTTCAAATAGTCCATGTGTCTACAGTGGATCAACCTTAATATTATGAAGCGAGGAGAATACTTTTTGTGAGCTAAAAACAAAACAAAAATAATTACTTTAATCAACAATTTCTTCTCTTCCCTGTCAGTCTCCAATTGATTGGTTTTAAGAGATTCATATTTCATTAATTTAGATAAAATAATATATCAGCCAGTTATAGTTTGTATAGTAAAAATATAATTAACTTATCTGTATCAGTAAATCCCTGCAAATTTTATCTGACTGTTTATTTTTAGCGAATAATGACTTACATTTTGGTCTGTTTCTCACCCAGACTTGTGTAGATTCAGAAGACTTCATATTGTCTATGTTTTTTTAAATCACTTTTTGTGTTTCTTTTTCTTGTCAAGAAAGTCATACTGATTTGGAATGACTTGAGGGGGTGCAGATAATGATAGATTCTGAATTTTGTATGAACTGTTCCTTTACATTAAAAGGAAAAAGGGACACACAAGATGACAAAATGATGAATGTCACTAATTTAAGTGTTCCATTTAACTATTAACTCCTATTTTGAATAAGACTTTGTAAACAAAATTTCTCTCTTGTTTTCATGACAAATGCTCTCGAATGATTGCAGATTTCCGCACACAATTTCAAATGTATTGTCCTAGGTCTTGTCTTTGGACAGGGCTTCTATTAAATACCTATTTTGTGGAGTCTGAAAGTGTCGTACGCTGATAACATGCTCTGAAAGACAAAGGCCTTGAACAAAAGATGGTCGCATTTCCCGCTGTTAGAAAAAGCGGGCGCCCTGAATGTTGCCGCGTTGACAGAGAAAGCGAGTGAGAGGGACAGAGCTGTAATTTTGGAGCGTTGCAGCCCTTTTCACACAACCACAGAGCAACAACAATGACGAAAAGCTATCTGACACTGAGGGTGCCCGTGCTGAGAGAGACACTTTCGGGTTCAGCACATTTTTGGAATATAAAATAAATTACACTGTTAACGTTAGTTTAAAAAGTGATAGTTCAACCAAAAATGAAAATTCTGTCATCATTTACTCACCCTCAAGTTGTTTCAAACCTGTATGAATTTATGTCTTCTGCTGAACACAAAAGAAGATATATTTTGGACAAGTTGTCTATGCACATTTAGGATTGTATAATTATATGTAACAGATTTACTTAGTAAAAAATATAGTATAGGGAAAAAAAAAAAAAAAATGTATATGTATATATATGGAGTAGGATTTTTCTCCATCTCTGGTAAGATAGCAATCATGATGATAAGTGTGTTCTTTAATTATTAGGTGTGCAACGGATCACAGTTAATCCGTGATCCGTACGGATAAGGTCCAATGGTTCGGCACGCATGTGATTTGAGGATTAACTGCTAAATTTAACCATCATAGAGTGAAAGTTTATATCTAATGATGGCCAATTTCAAAACGCTGCTTCGGAGTGTTAGAAATCTTTTGAGTCAAATCAGTGATTCGGATCGCGTATCAAACTGCTGAAATCACGTGACTTTGGTGCTCCGAACCACTGATTTGATTCGAAAATCTCCGAAGCTTCATGAAGCAGTGTTTTGAAATTGGCCATCACTAGATATTGTTAAAAAGTCATTATTTTGTTTTTTTTGCTGCACAAAAATATTCTTGTCACTTTATAATATTAAGGTAGAACTACTGTACTCGTATGAACTGATTTAAATATGTTTTTAGTACCTTTATGGATCTTGAGAGAGGAAGTAGCATTGCTGTAGGCCTCGCTTGATAATCAAAAATATCTTAATGTGTGTTCCTAAGATGAACGAAGGTCTTAGGGGTGTAGAACAACATGAGGGTGAGTAATAAATGACATTATTTTCATTTTTGGGTGAACTAACCCTTTAAAACCTGTAGTTCGTCTTACTGTGAGAAATTGCAATAAAAATAGTGAAAAAAATGACTAACATTATAAGGAAAAGCCATCATTTTCCTTTCAGAAATTACACGTGTGCTTTTCATTTTCACCTTGTGTGTGTAAATAACTGGAGGTGGTTTGTTTCGACTCTATTGCTGATTAAATTACTCATTGCAATAATCTGATACTGTGTACGCTATTCATCATGCGAGTGTACGGCATTTCCCTGTCAACAGCGTGTGTTTTTGGTAATCTGTCAGTCTCTGAGATGGCTTGTGCTTGTTTGCTGGAGTTGTGATGTGTTTGTGTGCGAGCGGGTTGGTGTGTGCAGTTGCGGCAGCTTCGCCTAACCTTAATTTTCGCAGACCATCAGCCAATTATGTGATGCATGTCAGCGTCTTCATCTGTGCTCTGCTGAGCTTTTGCTAGTGGATGAGAACAATATACAATTTTGTTGTCATTGTTTTGCGAGGGTTTCCTATTATTATTTTTGTAATCTCAAATACGAAATAGCATATGTATTTAAGAGTGTTACAAATAGTGGCATGTATCATGCATCCATCCTTTCAAATAGGTCTAGTTTATACATTTATTATGTATTTAGATATAAATAATAAATATTATTATATATATATTAAAATAGGCTAAAATTAATGGTGATTTATCATAAACAGATGAAAAGTTAAATTATGTAACGGTGCGTAAATGATATTTGCGGATCTGTATTAAATTACAGATGGACTAAAAATGCAAGCAGTTTAAAATTCAAACTTAAAAGTTCATCACTTAAAAGGCAAGACATCACTACACTGAGAAATCTCATATTGACTTGACTCATTTGAACAAGCCAAAGACTTCTTGAAAAAGCCAAGGGGCTGGAAAGAGAGCAAGATGAATGTTTTTCATCATTTATACTCCTGGTTTTCACCTTGACACTGTCACCAATGACATGTTGGTCCTGTGATTTGCAGACATCTGTGTGGGTTGAATGTTCTCTGTCTCTCAGTGGTCTTGATGGTTTGAAAGGTCTTTAAATAGTCGTCTTTCATGGCATTCTAGTCAAAACACTCCAAATTTGCTGTCATTGGATGCTGACAATCCATTGTTAATGACTATGTGACTATACTATAGGCCTAATTCGTGGGTTGCTCAAAGAATATGTGGTATATACTGTATAGTCTGTCTGTTTGTCTCTTTCTTTCTGGTTTTGGGGGCAATTCTAGAAAATTCGAATATACATTGCCATTCAAAAGTTTGGGATCGGTAAGATTTTTTTTTTATGCTTTTAAAATAAGTTTCTTGGCTGCATTTATTTGATTAAAAGAAAAAAAACAACAAACAAAAAGAAAAACAGTAATATTGTGAAATATTATTACACATTAAAATAAGTGTGAATATGTGAATATTCATGTGAATATGTAGTATTTTAAACATTTATTTTTTTTTCAAATCAGTGGTTCAGAGTGTGTATCAAACTGCCAAAGTCACGGAGGCTTTGTTACGTCATAAGTGTTTTGAAATTTTAATAGTTCACCACTGGGGTGCGTGACTTTGGCAGTTTGATACGTGCTCCGAACCACTGATTCGAAACAAAAGATTCATTTTGTTTTTTTGCCACACAAAAAGTATTCTCGTTGCTATTATTAAATGTACACTATGTAGCTTTTTTGTTCAAAATGAACAGAATTTAAATAATGAGTCAATACATCATCAATCCTTCTTCCAAAACATGTTTTGGTCTCACCCTGATTCACTATGGTAAGCTTGTGTTGTAGGATGGTTTTCGCAGTAAATTGTGTAAGATGAAGAAGGCAAAGAAGTGTTTCCATTTAAACACATGTAAACCTCAGTTTTGTGAAGTTATCATTAGAGTCCCACATTCTTGTCCAGTGAGAAGGACAGTCTCTTGACCACAGCCGTGGGCGGAGTCTGCTCTAAAAGCCCTCCCCCTGGCTGAATGAGTGACATTAAGATCACATTGTGGCTCGTAATGTAATTTATACATTTCATCAACTAATGCAGTGCAAATCCATTTTCCCTTCCCAATCCTGAAGGGCCACATACATTAACTTGATGGCGAGGCAGAGTCACAGGGTCCGACTAATGAGGCTAAATGTAATTAGAAGTCGTCTTTCCCCTTAACCCTCCTCGACAAACACCGCAGCTCCGGGCTTTCCACTGCACTGAACCCGAATAGAGGACTAACGTGAAATGAAACTTTAACAGCCTCGTACTAAGACTTACCTATAGGGTTTTATATGCATTGACCCCAAAGAGTAGTTGTTCATTAATTATTTTTACGTCATTCCAAGTTGGTGTAGCTTTGTTCTGTGGAAAAATGTTTGAGGAGAACTGTTTTCATACATCCTCTTGACACCAGTTGATTACAAGTAACAGCAAAAATGGCTTAGAAAAAAGCTTGTGCAATATTTGTTTGATATTTTGTTTTTAATGCTGTGACCTTCATACAAACCCGATTCCAAAAAAGTTGGGACACTGTACAAATTGTGAATAAAAAAGGAATGCAATAATTTATAAATCTCATAAACTTATATATTATTCACAATAGAATATAGATAACATATCAAATGTTGAAAGTGAGACATTTTGAAATGTCATGCCAAATATTGGCTTATTTTGGATTTCATGAGAGCTACACGTTCCAAAAAAGTTGGGACAGGTAGCAATAAGAGGCCGGAAAAGATAAATGTACATATAAGGAACAGCTGGAGGACCAATTTGCAACTTATTAGGTCAATTGGCAACATGATTGGGTATAAAAAGAGCCTCTCAGAAGTCGCAGGCGTTGCCTCTGGGCCAAGGCTGATTTAAAATGGACTGTGGCAAAGTGGAAAACTGTTCTGTGGTCAAACGAATCAAAATTTGAAGTTCTTTTTGGAAAACTGGGATGCCATGTCATCCGGACTAAAGAGGACAAGGACAACCCAAGTTGTTATCAGCGCTCAGTTCAGAAGCCTGCATCTCTGATGGTATGGGGTTGCATGAGTGCGTGTGGCATGGGCAGCTTACACATCTGGAAAGGCACCATCAATGCTGAAAGGTATATCCAAGTTCTAGAACAACATGCTCCCATCCAGACGTCGTCTCTTTCAGGGAAGACCTTGCATTTTCCAACATGACAATGCCAGACCACATACTGCATCAATTACAACATCATGGCTGCGTAGAAGAAGAATCCGGGTACTGAAATGGCCAGCCTGCAGTCCAGATCTTTCACCCATAGAAAACATTTGGCGCATCATAAAGAGGAAGATATTAGACAAGAATGGGACAACATTCCTATTCCTAAACTTGAGCAACTTGTCTCCTCAGTCCCCAGACGTTTGCAGACTGTTATAAAAAGAAGAGGGGATGCCACACAGTGGTAAACATGGCCTTGTCCCAACTTTTTTGAGATGTGTTGATGCCATGAAATTTAAAATCAACTTATTTTTCCCTTAAAATGATACATTTTCTCAGTTTAAACATTTGATATGTCATCTATGTTGTATTCTGAATAAAATATTGAAATTTGAAACTTCCACATCATTGCATTCTGTTTTTATTCACAATTTGTACAGTGTCCCAACTATTTTGGAATCGGGTTTGTACATTTATGAGTGTGACTTAAGTCTCCAAATACTTTTTGGGGTCAGTGTAAGTCATAAGCATTCTGGCAAAAAAACAGTCCCACCACAGCTGTTTCTCAATGGCAATATGTTCCTGAGTGAATTCGCAAGGCTCATTGGGAACATGTTGTACAGAAGCCGCCAACCATCAGGAGGAAGACTGACTGCAGCTTGGCTCTGGGGGTACAGACGCTGAACATTACCCTCAGCTGGAGCGAAATTCTTAATTTAGACTTTTTTCATATTTAATTTTTGCTAGATTTTTTTTAGCGCTATGTGCTCCAAAGATCCCTTATCTCTTCCTTTAATAAATCACTTTACAGTGCATTCTGGGAAGGACGAGTGAAGATGCAGAGTTGGAGATCTTTAAATAATTGTTTATGCATAATGTATCGCAGCATAAAATACTTATGTTTATTTATGGTAGATGTGGTACAGTAGAAAATACTTTTTTCCACACAGTGGACAATTCATGCAAAATGAAAGTACTTGTGGGCGAATACTAATGCATGATTAATCAACTAACATGAATATATAATTGAACTGATTAAATAATCTTATCACATTAAACAGGCATGGAGTTACTTCAACCACTCGCATATCCAGGCGAATCCAGCAGAAGGGTGTTTGTAATTACTGTTTGAAGGAGAAAGACGAGGATGGGGCGGTGTTTATCACAACACACACTGGAGCCTCAGGTGACTTTTGATTCCTAAATTCTTTGTTTGATCTCGCTAGGAGGCAACACACAATTTCCAATTACTCATTTCCCTCATCTCCAAAAATAGCAACTGTATCGCAACTTCTTCCTGTGGCATCTGACTTGAAATTGATGTTTATTCTTAAAATACATGGTATTTAAGATGACCTCTGATTTCCTCTAAAGTCTCATGAGGCAAAATATACAGCATTGTCGTCGCCCGAATGCAACCTTAAGTTCCCACTTCTATTCATCACACAGAGGAATTTATGTGGCCCGACAAATGCAATATCTCCACACAGACTGCCGTCTTGTTCTATTCCCCGTGTGCTGCCCCTGAAATCAAGGAGTCCACTTGCTAAACTTTTATGTGAAGTTTCTGATCTTTTTCACACAGCAGTATTTGGCCTACTTAATGATGCACTATAGTCTAATAGCAGCATCTGAGAAATTGGAAAAATACTCTAAAGAAGCCAGCCAGAAGCCTGAATTTGAGCTGTTTTCTCAGATGCAGAGAGAATTTATCTATTTTATTAGAATTTATATATATATATATATATATATATATATATATATATATATATATATATATATATATATATATATATATATATATATATATATATGGGTTATTGACGAATAAGGTTTTTAAAAGATAGATATAATTAATTTTGAAGTTTTATGAAGTGTTAACAATGAGATTATGTGGTTTTTATAATCAGTTAACACTGCTTTTGTCCTTTTTTTTTTTTACAAGATGGACAAAATTTGTCACCAAAAAAGTCATTTAAACAAAATTTTGGTTTTACTGAATGACACTTTTGGTTATACCGAATGACTATATTTTCAAACAATGCTAATAGGCTGATATCTAGCTAGCTAGCAAAAGAACAATCAAACATTTTAGTACAAGTTTTTAAAATATTACAACATTTTCCATGTTTTATAGCGGTTGTACTGAATGACCTGATGTTTTGGGACATGCGTATGAGCAAATGAAAACATGAATTTTTCAAATAGTTAAAAGAGAGTTATGCTGCGTCCCAATTTGCATACTATGCGTCCTAAATAGTATTTGAAAAAAGAATTAGTATGTCCCAAATCATACCCGGATGGTCCACTTTTTGCGGTTAGAATTCGAAGTGTAGATCCGTGCACGCTTCTAACGGCTAATATTGCCCATAACACATTGCGCTGTGGACGAGTATTCGATTAGAACTACAAATACGAATAAAAAGTGTTAAAAAACTACAAACATGACGGATGTGCGAGACCAACGGTCAAGGGCGTAGATTTCGTTTCAACTTTGGGGGGGTTGAACGTTGGTATGGTTGTATTGTATTGGGGGGTTGTAACTGATGGCTTTGAATATTGGGGGGTTACGTCCCCCCCATCCCCCCCACAAACGACGCCCCTGCCAACGGTTAAGATAAAGGGGCTTGAATGATTAATAATCAGTATCTAACCTGATGAAAAGATATTTATTAAATGTTATCCACATTATATTTCATCTGCAACAGCATTGTGAGCTTTTATAACGATACATTTGGTCATTAACTTTTAAATGCATCATTATGTGAAGATGAGGAGAGTTCTCTGCATGAATGACCCATGACTGGCAGATCAACATGCCACTACATTTCTCTCCGAAATGGTAGGAAATTAAATTTAATTGAATGTGGAGGATTTTAACTGTGACAAGATGAGTGACAGGGTAGTTTAAACAGTTACAGGTTGCATAACTAATCGACAGAACGTCCGTTAAAGACGCAATTATGACGAGGTAGTATGTCCCAAAGCTTGCATACTCTTCTGCTACACACTCAAAAGTATGTACTTTTTCTTTACAAAAACAGTACATACTTTTAGGACGTGTATAAGTAGGTGAATTGGGATGCAGCATTAGTTACTTTGATTTACAACCATGTGGTCCTTTGCAGGTGTCTGAATGATGTCACATGATATTAACCACATGACTTGATCCAAAATGGTCCCTTTATATTGGTTACTCCGAATGACATCAATTAATTTTTTTTTTTTTCCCGGACATTCTTTCTCATAACAAAGCAATGACTTCTACACATAATTTTAATACCATTTTGCACTATGTTGACATATGATGTTATAAAATCATGCCTGAATAAAAAATATATACATTTATTACATTTTAAGATATTTTAATCACAAATGAAATGGCTGTATTGACCTTTGGACGGTTAAACCGAATGACCTTTTGACATCAAAATCTTTAAAATACCTTTATATGTAGCAAAATATAATTAATACCTTTTGGATTCAATAAAAGATATCTAGTTGTACTACCTTACATACTTTGGATGTCATATCTTTGTTTTTTATTCTTATTAAGGCCTTTGGACAAAAAAAAAAAAAAAAAAAAAAAGACCTGTCACGTCATTGACCCATATATATATACAAATATATGTAAATATACATTGTTACAATAATTATACTTAAATTTGTATAATAAATAATTATGAAGTTATAAATGTAAATTTATAGTAAATATTCTTTAAAAGCTTAAACTAAATATTAATGCATTAGTTATATGCATTAATGCTCAATACATTAAGGATAAAAAGGAATATGTACAAGTGTATTTTACCATTTGAAAACAAATTAGTCGCATTAACGCCAAAAAAATAAAAAAAAAATCTGTCATTTCTCCCCTCTCTTTTTAGTGTCTTTCCTCTTCACTCTTTTCCTCCTTCATTCTACTATCTCTCCTGCGGAGTGGGCGTTATGGTGGATGGTGTCGGCATACAGCTGTCAGAGGTAAGAAAGCTCTGCTGGGCTGCTCTACAGGAGGTGACAGTCAGTGCTAGTCATGCTGTGCAGGCCGAGCTTCAGACGCACACAGACACTCGAGTCCCTCAGCCAACACACTCCACTCCTCCTTACGCCTTTCTCACATATCCTTCCATTGGTGTGAACCATGAACAAGCTTCATTCGGAAAAAAGCAATGCAACATTCAGGATAATTAAAATTAAAGATAATATCTCATCCTCCTTTTTTTTCTTTGTTTCCATCCTCTGGGTATCAGATTGCAAGTTATTTCCTCTCATTTTCTAAGATATTGAACAAGATATTCCACATTTTTTGTAGCCTATCATGCTGAATTAGAGATGCAATCTTGTGTGGCATAAAAAACATACGAGCGATAAATCTGATTAGGTATCTGTTCTGAAAAGGTTTATATTTTGCCTCATGCTCTCATTCCACTGAAATCTTATCAGTCTGGACATTGTCTCACAATGGAATGCCGCTCAGGGCTAAATGTGAATATAACAATGTCACATTATGTTTCTTGGTATCTTTTAATGTGAGGCACCTTAACTGCGCTCTTAAATGTGAAGACACATTTTGGGATACTCTAGGACATTTAAATGGCTTGTTTTGTAGAGTTAACATGAAACAACATTTTAACCCTTTTTACTCATGTGATGCAGTTCAGAGATAGTAAATATTCAATGAACTTGATTTTATCCACCCGGAAATGATGGATAAAATTGATCCAAATAACAGAATATTTCCCACCAGCACCCACTTTTGGAGAGGTTGAAGGTCAAGTTTGCCATTGAGGGCATCTCTACGTATATCCCGACAGTAGGCTAATTCCTGTAGTTTAACTGATGCTAGCAATGGCAAGGTAATGGTAGGCCTGTCAGGATCATGAATTGCGATTTAACAATTCAATTCTCTCTTTTGGTTCAACTTTACTTCACTTGATCCTCTTTACATTCACCACTTGAACTTTATAAAATAATCATTCATAAAGTTCGAAAAGGTTGAAGCGAATTCCAGTGTTTGCAGTGGGCCATTTACATTAATCTCGCATCATAAAAGCATTCTGAGGTGGAGTACATTCTTTGGAGTACATAAATTTTTTTTTTCAAAAAAAAAAAAAAAAAGCACAATATTACATATTCATATTTTTACTGTTATTAAAAAGTTATTATTACAATTCCCAGACTTAAAGGTGCCCTAGAACCAGTTTTTACAAGATGTAATATAAGTCTAAGGTGTCCCCTGAATGTGTCTATGAAGTTTCAGCTCAAAATACCCCATAGATTTTTTTAAATTAATTTTTTTAACTGCCTATTTTGAGGCATCATTAACTATGCACTGATTCAGCGCGCCGCCCATTTAAATCACGCGCTCCCTGGCCCCCGAGCTCTCGACTATGATACAGCGCATTTACAAAGTTCACACAGCTAATATAACCCTCAAATGGATCTTTACAAGATGTTCGTCATGCATGCTGTATGCATGCTTCGAATTATGTGAGTAAAGTATTTATTTGGATGTTAACGTTTTATTCTGAGTGAATTTGATAGTGCTCCGTGGCTAAAGCTAACATTACACACTGTTGGAGAGATTTATAAAGAATGAAGTTGTGTTTATGAATTATACAGACTGCAAGTGTTTAAAAATGAAAATAGCGACGGCTCTCTTGTCTCCGTGAATACAGTAAGAAACGATGGTAACTTTAACCACATTTAACAGTACATTAGCAACATGCTAACGAAACATTTAGAAAGACGATTCACAAATATCACTAAAAATATCATGTAAATTCAAATATTGATTCTAGGGCACCTTTAAAAACACATTACTGGTCATTGTAACAGTTGGACTATTGATGACTTCTGAGGAGGAAAGAAAACCTGAAGGAGATTATCTATTCAGTTAGCTTGAAAATCATTAAAAATACACTTTCAAAAGCTGAAGTGATTTCCTTGTTTTATTTACTAGTTAAAGTTCAGTATAACTCAATATTTTAACTAATTGCTAAAAAAGGAATACTCGAACAAAGCCTACTGATTAAACAGTGTAATAATCGATGATTAGTTGATTAATCGTTCTAATAATCGTTAGATTAATCGATTATCAAAATAATCGTTTGTTGCAGCCCTAGTTCACACTTGCTAATTATGATCGGATTCCACTCGAACATGCACAAAATTGGGTTTGGACTGACAGAACAAGTTGCTTTAGATGGCAAATACATAAATGTAAATGCATTGTTTTAGGCTGTAACCTGTATTACATTAAAATCAGTAGTCATCAGCTGAAAATAGAAATCATTTCACAGTTTTACTTTTTCTTCTTTAGAATAACATGCCCTGCTGAATCGTGCACAGTAGGACCAGGAATGTAAAGTAAATAGGGATTTTAATTTCATGGTGACTTTATTTGAAATAGATCCCTAAAAAGAGAGAAATATAAAAACTCCTGCAGCTCATTAAAATGGAGGTGAAGAGAGGGCCATCTTTGTTTGTTTTTCTCACTAGGATGAGCATTTGGTCCTTCGAGGCCAGCGCCATCCTGGGGAGTCTGGGCTTTCAGAGCGGAACCCTGTTAGTGAGGGAGAGCAGAACCCCTTTAGCTCTCCTAAAGTGCCGGTTTCAAAAACAGGGCCAGCTAATCACCCGTGAACTCAGAGGAGGGTCCTTGTGGAGGATCTGGAGGAGCTTGAGAGAAGCTATGAATATATTCACAGCACAAAAATCAGTACTTGTTTTTCATAGAGTCACTTGACTCTATCTTATTTTAACCTGTTAACAAAATGAAGTTTTCATGAAAAACAAGTACTGATTAAAAACATTTTATCGACTTCAAACTTTTGAACTTTTGTAATGCTGTGAAATATTACATTTGAAAACAACTGTTTTCTTTTTGAATATATTTTAAAATGTAATTTATTCCTGTGATCAAAGCTGAATTTTCAGCATCATTACTCCAGTCTTCAGTGTCTTCAGAAATCATTCTAATAGGAGAATTTGATGCTTAACAAACACTTAATATTATTATCAGTGTTGAAAACAGTTGTTCTGTCATCTTATTATATCGCTCAACATTTTTACTGGAAAACAAGTCAAAAATATTGATTTAAAAAAAAAAGTTTCTTTGCAGCTCATAGACCGATGTATGTTGTTGGATTTGTGTTTATGTCTCGGTTTGCAATGGATACTATTATTCATTCTTAACAAGTGAGAAAATGGTGTTAAAAGAGGCCTGGTCATTTGAAAAACGTCAGTCGGAGTCAGACATCTTACTAGATTGGACTGTATGTGGACTGAGCGGTCAATAACAGACCTCACAGCTCTGCTGCTGACCACTTCCTTTAAACTCTCCGTAAGTGTGTGTGTGATGTGGAGGGATGCTGACATCACTAAATACATGCCTGCTGAGAGGAACCTAATCTCCCTAGACAGCTCCTGCTAACGCACACACACCCTGAGAGAGAGGGAGAGCTTGTCTTCTTAGATTATTTGTGTCTTTATGCCATATGTGTAAACTAAAGTGATGGTGAAACAGTTATATAGGCATCTAGAAATCTGCTCTGTTCTAAATTTGTTTGAATTTATTTAACCTTCCTCTCACTCATCCTTACTCCATTCAAACTTGCACAAAAACAATTTTCTATTAGTGGGGACTTTATATTCTCTTATATTGTTTTTATACTGAGCTAATGATATCAAACTCGCTCTTAAAAATATAGGTTCCGAAAGGGGGGTTGCCATTAAAGAACCATTTTTGGTTCTCCAAAGTACCTTTCAGTGAACAGTTCATAAAAGAAAGATTTTTTTCTTAAAGGGTTAGTTCACCCAAAAATAAATTTCTGTCATTAATTACTCACCCTCATGTCGTTCCACACCCGTAAGACCTTCCTTCATCTTCGGAAAACAAATTAAGATATTTTTTATAAAATCCGATGGCTCAGTGAGTCCTGCATTGCCACTTTCAGATGCCCAGAAAGCTACTAAAGACATATTTAAAACAGTTCATGTGAGTACAGTGGTTCAACCTTAATGTTATGAAGCGACGAGAATACTTTAGGTGTGCCAAAAAAACAAAATAACGACTTTATTCAACAATATCTAGTGATGGGCGATTTCAAAACACTGTTTCATGAAGCTTCGAAGCTTTACGAATCTGTTTCGAATCAGTGGTTTGGAGTGTGTATCAAATGTTTTGTATTGTGTGTGTCCCTTTAACCCTTCTGCACGTAAGTTTAAAATATTCTGGCTGACCTATAGACTGTAGGGCTGACCCCCCAGAATGAGTTTTTTAAGGCGACCGTTATTTAGAATGTATCACTTTATGGTTTCCATGGTGACGCGTCATTGCTTGTTACGTGACACAACGCAGCACTGTATGAATAATGATCTGCTTTCATTTAAGTTTTCCTTTTTTATTCAAAAGTAACGGAGTAAAAAGTCGCTGGAGTAATGATGCTGAAAATTCACAGGAATAAATTACTTTGTCAAATATATTTAAATAGTACACAGTTATTTTAAATTGTAATAATATTTCACAATATTACTGTTTTTTACTGTATTTTTAATTAAATAAATGTAGCCTTTTCTTTTAAAAACATAAAAAATCTTAGTGGTTCCAAACTTTTGGACTGTACTGTATGTAATGTATGAAAAGCGCTGCGCACGTCCGTCTCTGGTTTAGCGCCAGCCAAAGCGCGCACGCACATTTGAATTTGGCAGTTGATCATGTGATGCGCTGAACATTCTAATCACACCGGTGTGATTGTACGCGTCAAAAGGTTAAATGCAAATGAGCTGCTGCTTCCGGACCTCTTCCCAGAAGAGGGCGGAGCTTTAACAGCTTGTGCTTTGGTTGCTCAACAACAACAAAACTGGACAATCTCACGCAGCCAAAATGAGGATTGTCAGTAACGGTGTTCAGCTTTATATTGTTCAAACCGAGTTGATCACTGATGGAGAGACTCAGGAAGAAGTTACAACTTTTCGAAAGCATCTGGACATTTCTGAATGGTTAGTGGACACATTTATGTAGTTTCTGTGGAGTTGATTCAATTCATCGACTAGCATGTGCAAATGTGCAAATCCAGCGTTGAATTGACCCTCGTTTGTGAAGCAGTCCGGCGTAAAATGACGGCATGGTAACAACACTCTACTACAACAACTCTTGCTCTTCTCTAAAGCAGCCCAACATGGCCTCACCCCCTTTGTTGCTTGTTCCTGGGGGCGGGGTTTATGTACATTTTGGGGTTTGTGATGTCACAAACCTGGGAAGAAGCTCGTTGTAGTCTCTACTAGTCATTTATTGTAGTCCTTAAAAAGCAATTTCTGTAAAAGAAAGTATCTCACTTTGCATTGAACTTTTGAGCGCTGTAACTTTGCAGATGTTGTTTATGCTCAAACAGCAACATTACACACTAACTAAAGTAAAAAAAATCCACCCCTTTAGAGATTTTGCTAGCCTTGCAGAGATATTTGGATACAGTGAGAAAACCTGACCCACACACACAACCCCTTTATTTTCGTCCATTACTAATATGAAATGGCACACATCAAGCACTTAGATACTGCTCTACTGGATAACAGAGGGTCATGGTACTTGATGAGCACATATCACAGTCGACCTTTCACAAAGTAATGGCCTAATTGTCACATTCATCTCTCTCTCTTTTTTAAATTCCATTCTCTGTCCACACATTTTCTTTTTTCCTCTGCGAGACCAGGCCCACAGCTCCGTCCGTGGGCTTGAGAAATTGCGAGACTGTCACTTCTCCACAGGAGCTGTGGAATAATGAAAAATCCACACAAATCCTGGAGCCAGTCAGGCAGAACGCCACTGATCTTAAGCCTGAGGAAAAGAAAAGATCCAGTCAGCCGCCCTTGGGGAGTTGGCGTGCATTCCTATCTGATCCGCGGTCAGTGTTGCAGAAGGTCTCGTAATAGTTTAAGGCTTCGGATAAATACGGCTGGTCCCAGAACAGCATGTAAACGAAGTGGTATGAGTGAGCCGAGTTGGGATGTTTCTTCAGCCACGTCTGACAGGAAGAAATGGGCGACATCAGTAATTAGGGGCACTATATTGTGTGCAGCATTGCCGACATTGTTGGTGACTCACATTTCTTATGTGACAGGCTGGGAACACTCTCAGATAACAGGGCAGAATAACGCGTCAACACACAATTTTCTTGTACCGTGAATACCCGTGGTAATTTGATGGATGACGGAAATTCAGACAGCGAATCGCTTTAAATATGTATTTCTCTCTCTGTCCTCGATGGGTATGAGACGGTCGCCCACTGAATGTGACTATGTGGGCACTGTGGTCAGGGAACAGGAGTCGAGTTTCGGAGTTGCGCTTTTTCACACTATGGTTTGATCACTTTGTTTCGACAAAAAATCTCATGTACAAGTTTTGTTCGTGTTGTTTGGTTACTATATGTAGGATGTTTGTTTGCCCATGAGCAGTCTGTGTGGGTGTATATATGGCACCATGTTCCATGAATAGGTTCCAAATTGTTGTCCCATTACGTGTTTTAAAGAGCATTAGAGATGGTCCATGGTTTCGTTGTGAGAACTATTGGATGTTAGATTATCCATCATCTACTATGATCTAACATAAAACATATATAAGTACTATTTAACATTAGACTTTCCATGTACCGTAGATGATGATTTTGAAACAAATTAAATATTTGTATTTCACCTTAAAATTGTGCTTCTCAACTTTGTCTGTCACATTGAATTGATATTTAATTCATTCTAGTGATATAGTTATGTTTGTATAATATAGGTTTACACTAACCTATACTTACTGGGTTAATTTCGGCAATATGTTACTCATTAACCCTTAAATGCATGACTGTTTCGCCAATCATTCTTACATTTTCGGGTCTTTATCGACCCGGATCTATATCTAACACGGAAGGATCTCTACCTGTCGCGATAATATAAAACTCCTCTGATATTAGAGTAACAATTACAGAAGAATAAAATAAATCATATTTTGTTACCTTTTGGAGCTTGAAAGGGCTCAGTTTGAGCAGATGTTTATTGCCATCATCACTGTCCTCGTCAGAGCTCATTTCACAGTAAATTCAGCAAATAATGGGCTAGTTTTATGTTTGAGGTCACAATATGAGCCCATTCGCGATCTCAAACGTATTCTCAAAACTATATAATTTTCAACATCTTCAAAATCAATATTTTGATCGCTAACAGCTTCACCAGATCCATCCAGTAACAGTTACAGTCATATTTGATTGCGTTCAGTACTTGCTCTGCAGTAAATCGCTGAGCCATTTCATGTTTTTCTTATTATTTCATTTTCTGTCTAAAGGAGTCGTCACTTCAGCATTGTTTATCAGACATTGCCACCTTGTGGAATAAAGGTGAATTGCATTTATTTCATCATCTAAGATTCAATTATTGTTGTGCAGAAAAAATATACGTACACTCATACACACCTCAGGTCGTTAGCGACCCTATACAATTTTTACACAAAATGAATACAAAAATAGGCATTCTTTTATAATTTTATGATTTATTTCTTGTTATATTCTTTATAATGAATTAATTGAGGAATACCAAGAAGGTTGATGTCTAACTTTAAAAAATGAACGAGGAGGAGGGTATCGAATGATGTCCCGGGTCACTAAAGACCCGAGGTATGCATTTAAGGGTTAATAATATATTATTTTTTTTAAAAATATGTATATTTTTAATATCTGACATTTTAAATATCTCTTTAATTTTGATGTTTGTTCTGATGAAATTGCTAGAAAATAACATTTAGTATGTACAACTGGACTGATACTTACAATCAGTGTTATTTTAGTAATATATGCTAATATAGTATTTATTAATCTTTTTTTAATTAGCTTTTTTATATTTTCAGTTTTCAGTTGAATTTTAAATTTTAGTATCAGGGCTTCAGACTAACATTTGAGAGCACCTGAGGTGCCAGAACCTGATTTGGTTGCACTGGGGGGTGGGGGATATGATGATAATAATAATAAAGCTTGAATTGAGATGCAGATAAAAATTAACTTTTATTAACAACAGTAACATGCAAAAACTCATTTTTTATAGAGAAAATTTTAAATATATTGTATATTGAATGAAATATATATTAATGAGTGGAAATGGCAAAAAAAACAATTGCTCCTCTGCCGCCATCTACTGGTAAAAGTGGTAATTCTTGTCTTTTTTAATTTATATATTATTAGTATTTTAATAATATTATTATTATTTTATTATATTAGTGTTTGTTTGCCACAAAGTGTTATTTTTCTGACAATTTTTAGTTTTACATATGGGGACAATCTTTAAAGGTTGAACAAATCGTGTTTTTGGTCATGTAACGGTGGTGCCCAACAACAAAAAGAAAAATGTCCGTCGGGGGAATCGAACCCGGGACTTCAGTGTGGTAGCGCTAAGTGCTAACCACGAGACTGCATTAGCACTAATTGTAGTTGATCGCAGACCTAAGTTGACTCAATTCCCAAAACCTCGAGGGGGAAAAAAAAAATGAGTTCAGGCGCCAGACAAGTATGCACTTGCCACATATAATAATAAGATAATCACCCCAGATAGATAAAATAAACAAAAGAAAAACCATCCGTTACATACATTTATACAATAAAGAAAAACAATAAATTTAATGCAATTTTCTTTGTCTTTTAATGAAATATTAAAAGGTTGGCAAATTTTACGAACAAAACAACTCAACTTCAAACGAATAGGGAAATTGAAAAAAAAACAACAACTTTCAATTACTATTCAATATAAATCAACTTTGAAAACAAATAGCAAAACAAATATACAAGCATCAAAAAAAAAAAATATATATATATATATATATATATATATATATATATATATATATATATATATATATATATATATATATATATATATATATGAAGACTTCAGATGCAAAAGCCTCTAAGTGCCATCTGAAATTTTGTTCTAAAATGAGCATTTTATCAAGCTTGTATGTTTATGTTCAGTTATTTCACTTTAATGGCAATGAAAATGACCTATTAATTGCAATTAAAGTGAAATTACTGAACCTAAACATGCAAGCTTGATAAAAATGCTCATTTTAGAAGAAAATTTCAGACGGCACTTAGAGGCTTTTGCATCTGAAGTCTTCATATATATATATATATATATATATAGATTTATGTATATATATATATATATATATATATATATATATATATATATATATAGATAGATATATATATATAGATAGATAGATAGATATATATATATATAGATATATATATATATATATATATATATATATATATATATATATATATATATATAATGCTGTGTATACGTGTGTGAGAGAGACAGAGGGAGAAAGATGAAAGAAAAAATTTATGTCTGTGATTAGAGCAACACTGACCAAGTCGGCAGCACGGGTGGTGTCTAAGTGACTCGGGTACATCGGCGGCGTCAGCCTGTCTTTTTTTTCATGCACCACCAAGCAGACATTTTTGGAATATAGTACAACTCTCCAGTCCAGTCCCCAAACTTGATGAAGAGCGTTCACCGGCTGACAACGCCCGCTAGCGACAGGCTAAACAGGTAGCACCCCACCTCCTCGCCATGATTCCCGTAAACGTAAAATCCACTCGCAAGGATTGCCTCCAAAGGAAATGCAACATCTCTGGTCAGTTGAACCTGCCTCCAGTCTCTAAACCTCGCCCATATATACCTTCACACTCCCCCTTAATTAGTCCTTTCCTCCAATCCTGATGCTTATAGTTCAGGTGACAGGCGGTGACAAAGAACATGAATAAACAGAGGCACTACAGAAAATATCTATACTGCCACAGTCATGACATAATTTTTTTTTTTTTTATTTGGATAATATTTAGAGCTTTAAAGTGTGAAGCACTTGAAAAGTCCTTGAAAAGTGCTTGAATTTCACTCAGAAGTTTGCATGAACACTGAAATAAATAATGTAAAAACATTTGACTATTTCTGCCATAATACCATTACAGTTAGCGTTACTAAATTAAATCCATGATGAATGTTGGTGATTAGTGGATTGAAAAGCCTTCTATAACTTGTTCGTTCATGGCACAATGTCTCTACTGGTTTCCACATCAGCACTGTTTGATCTGATAGGTATATGGTTTATAACATATGAACCTGGTCTGAGCTCACAGTGCGTTGTCTATTATTGATCCGAGCTGATAAACTGTCCGCGCTGGGCAGTTCTGCTTTCATTTTTGTTTTGCAGTTTGATGTTTCTCATATTCAACAGAAATGGCAGCTCTTATCAGTTTTGCAAGAAAAAAGGTATGAATGAAATGCAAACCATTTTGGCAGCAGTTTGGAGCCCTGGTAATGTTATGTGCTTTTGTAATTAAAAAAAATAAAATAAATATTTAGCTTTAATTTCAGTTTTATTCATTTTAGTACTTAAACATATATTTTTTTCCAGCTAGTTGCCAAGGCTGCAAACATTTCATACATTTCAAGTTTTTCATCTAATATTTATATTATATTTTATTTCAGCTTAGTTAAAAAAACAACAACACTGCTTCAACATGTTGCCTGAGCATTTGCGTCTGCATACTTGTGCAGAGTGTGTTTTTTACCAAGCTCCTCAGGAGAGTGCCAGCTCCCCTCATACAGAGTCCATGCTTGTGTATCGATCCTTCTCGTCAAGGTCTATAAACACCACAAACGCACAGCAGAATTCCCATTAATTAAGCATCGCTTTGCCGTGAAAGTCAATTACACAGATATCTGAATCTGAAGTCGACGAATGTTACAGCAAAGGCCAGAACTCAGTCATGCACTTTATTTTGTTTATTTGTGGTTTAGTCTTAGACTCTCATTCGGTGACAAAAACTCTGATTTTTGCCATTAATTTATATTGTTTCATAATAGCGATCAATTTGCTTTGCATGGAAGCTCATTCTTGTTACAGTCTTGCCTCATATGTTATCTGCACTGCGTTCAATTAGCTTCTATTCAGTGGACGTATGAAAATTAGAGGTCCATAATCCATTTAGTGTGATTAATCATTGTCCCCGCTCATACATATTCTGACCTTGTTGAACATGGTGTTTAATGTAAAGACATTAGTGCAGGCCCAGGTCTGCTATTATGACAAGGCTCTGAGATCTCTGCTGTTGAGTCTTGTCTGAGCCAAGCTGCGGTAAAAGACGAGATATTAGCATTGCTCGCAGCACTCATGCCCTCCCTTTTGTTAAAGTACCTTCTTTCTCTCTGTGCCTCACTCTCCATCTCTCCTTGTCCTCCCAATTTCTCCCCACCGCTTTCCCTGCTGAGCTGTCCGTGTGTGTGTGTGTGTTTGTGAGGGTGTGTGATTAATGTTTGCTGTGTGTGTAAGCAATCACTTCTCAGTTGCACTGGCTCCGCTGTCCAGGAGTGACAGCGGTGGCCGGGCAGACGTTACCACGGTGATGCGTCCCAGTCTATAAAGATGATTTCAAACAGGCCAGGCATCAGCGACGGTGTCATGTAAGGACTCTGCCGTGGGTGAGTGAAGTGAACAGGCTAAATAGTTTGTGTACGTCTCTGGCTGACTTACAGAGTATCTTGATCTATTTCACATTGTTCTCAAGACATACTTTTCTTTTGCTCTTTCTTTGCCTTCCCTTCACATCACATTCTCTTAGAGGATTTCACAATAAGCCACATTTATCCTTGACTCAAACACAAACACTGTAAATTCTCAGTCTTATTTCTTGTGTTTTCTGCCTCTGCTCAGGTATAGTAAGTCTAAAGGCCCTTTTACATGACTGTGGAGTCACGCACTAAGCTACCCGCTAGCATTTCCATTCATGTAAATGGCAGTTGAATTTTTTCACAGTTTACTGTGCACACTTCCAGCTTTCTTCCTAGCAAGGAGTCTCGTAACATCACATTTTCATGATGTTATCCTCGCCAGAAGAACTGCCTAAATTGTTTAGTTGGTCTCTCAGCTTGCTGAAGGTTGTTATGCTTGTCTAGTTTGATGTTTCTAAACACTTTTCAGATGGTCTGACTATCTAAACCAGCTAAAAACCACACATAATATACCATATAAAGTGAAATAATGTGCTTGATAACTACAACCAGTAATAAAACGTAAAGCGCTATGAAAAACTTTTTTGAAAGTTTTTTTTTTTAATAATGTACTGGGACATTCTTATAAAGCAGATCTCCATAATCCAATAGTGGTAAAAAGCTTGCAGATACAAAATATTTCCTTGCACTAAAAGAAAATAAAAATCGGTTTTTGAAATAAAAACCCAATTTAAGCTTAAGTTTAGAAAGTAGTTTATTAATTTATTAGAATGTGTTTTCAAAAGATCTAAGTCTAAGGTGTCCCCTGAATGTGTCTGTGAAATTTCAGCTCAAAATACCCCATAGATTTTTTTTAATTCATTTTTTTAACTGCCTATTTTGGGGCATAATTAAATATGCGCCGATTCAGGCTGCAGCCCCTTTAAATTCTCGTGGTCCCCGCCCCCGAGCTCGCGACTGCCTTAAACAGCATAAACAAAGTTCACACAGCTAATATAACCCTCAAAATGGATCTTTACAAAGTGTTCGTCATGCAGCATGTCTAATCAAGTAAGTATGGTATTTATTTGGATGTTTACTTTTGATTCTGAATGAGTTTGATAGTGCTCCATGGCTAAAGCTAACATTACACACTGTTGGAGAGATTTATAAAGAATGAAGTTGTGTTAACGAATTATACAGACTGCAATTGTTTAAAAAATGAATACAGTGAATACGTGAATACAGTAAGAAATGATGGTAACTTTAACCACATTTAACAGTACATTAGCAACATACTAATGAAACATTTAGAAAGACAATTTACAAATATCACTAAAAATATCATGGATCATGTCAGTTATTATTGCTCCATCTGCCATTTTTCGCTATTGTCCTTGCTTGCTTACCTAGTCTGATGATTCAGCTGTGCACATCCAGACGTCCTGCCCTTGTGTAATGCCTTGAACATGAGCTGGCATATGCAAATATTGGGGTCATACATATTGATGATCCCGACTGTTACGTAACAGTCGGTGTTATGTTGAGATTTGCCTGTTCTTCGGAGGTCTTTTAAACAAATAAGATTTATATAAGAAGGAGGAAACAATGGAGTTTGAGACTCACTGTATGTCATTTCCATGTACTGAACTCTTGTTATTCAACTATGCCAAAGTAAATTCAATTTTTAATTCTAGGGCACCTTCAAAAGTTAAAAAAAGTACTTATAACTCGCAACATATTCTATTTTTTGTTCCCTGGGAAGAAATAATATCAGGAAGATTCCTTGGTAGAGCTTTGGAATTTGAAAAAAAAATCATTAATTAATTTTTATCTGTATTTAAAACCAGTTTAATTTGACATAGACGAGACTGTACAATATCAAAGCTGACTATAGATAATGAAGAGCTTGTAAAGCTGATGGTAAAGCTTGTAAAGATGGTACATAGCATTGGGAATGTTGTCACAAATATGATTTATATACAAGGAAAATAAAATGGGTCCCAAAACAGACCCCTGAGGGACACCTTTAGAAACTGACAAAACACATGAGGTGCAATCCTTTAATAACACACACTGTGTTCTCGCTGAAAGGAAGTTTGCAAATCTGTTGATAGCATTTTCTGAGAGACCAACAATGGCAAGTCTTTTTAAAAGGATGTCATGATCAACTGTGTCAAAAACCTTCGATAAATCAAGGAAAAGAGCTGATTGGTGTGCCTCCAGGAGCAGGGTTGGGAAACACTGATATATTTGAATCTGCTTTCTTTCAACAATGCTTTTGTATGTTACAGTGAAATCCTGATGCAAGTCATGTGAAAGGGAATTTAGTCTGGCTTTCCTTTGGGTTTTGATTTTAAGCTGATGTGTCTGTTCCTTTTCTCTTACTTTCTTTCGTTCTATCTCTGCTGCCTTCTCTCATGTCAGATTTCTATCTTGCTACCGCTCATAATCTGATGCTCTTTCAGTTCATGAAGAAATATGGCTTGTGCTCTGAACCAAGAATGACGGACCTTCCATCAGGAGCTACGGTGCGGTCATAGAGGATTGAATTACTGCACCACTATCGGTTTTAACAGAACATCTACAATCATATAGCACTCAGCGATCAGCTTTCAGTCATGTTTACCACGTAAATTGTCATAGTCTGCCCTTTGCCACTGATGTCAAACCAGTTTTGTCTTTTTTTTTTTTTGTAGTGAGGTTCAAGTTAAGCTGTATAAGCTGCTCTCAGATCAGTACTTTGCAGCACACCAGGCATATTCCAACGAAGATCAACCCTAATTGTAAGCCTCTTTGTCCAGCATCCTCAGGGGACTCAATGTTAGACCAGAGTTAATTGTCCACTTGATGTATGTCATGTGGTACGATTGATCCACTCTGAAGGGTCCTAATGCAATGACATTCACCCAGGGAGAAGGGACACAGACGGCATGAAAGCCTCTCACTTAGCGAGTCATCAGTGGAGAGGGAAAACAACAGGCTTCTTTTTTCCACTGTGAAGTCGATGAACTGAACTAGAAAGTCCATCTGTTGCTTTCCTGTGCGAGAGAAAACAAAGGACGTATTAGTAATCCATGGCATGTTTTACAGATTGCTGCCTTGTTCTGTGTTGGGATTAAAACTCTTCATTGCTGTCAAAAGATCTTTTGCTCGAAGGAAATTAAAGTGCTTTCACTTTTGTTTTTGTAGATTAAGATGTACAAAGTAAAAGGATGCGTGTATGAGGCCTAGAGATGGAGAAGCCTTTAGTTCTTTAATCAGACGCCGCTCAACGATTAATCTTGCTCCATGGTCATCTGCTCATGGAAACATTTGATGTATTCAAAACAGCATGAATGAATGCAATTATCAAGTTATTTAATGTGCAAACAAAGTGCTGAAGTTCTCCTTATAAAGCTTCCAAGTGCTACTGGGATATTTTCATTTTTCTCCATTCGTATGGTGGTCTTGATAGCCAGAGATTTTAACAAGAGATTTTTTTCCCTCCTCAAAACCTCTTACCTTCAAGTAAGATTTATAGTTGTTGCAAGCAGTTTCTCATTTATGAGTTAAGATTAGGATTTGGACAGGCCAGAAAACAGCCCTGGATCCCATAAAAATCTAATTCTGCCCATGGGTGGCTGTCTGGCAATGCAACAGTCTCTTGAAGAGTTATGAAGGTGGGGGAAACGGGATGAAGGGATGGTAGATACATACCGGTAAGGTTGCAGGTTCACTCCCAGTACCTAAGCAACTCGGGAGTTCCAGAGATCACAATCCTACCCTAATACAATTTTGGCTTTGAAGCAAGGCACTTAACCTCCAGTTTTTCCAGTGGGACTGATTTCGTGTACAGTAAATTGCTTAAGTTAAACTGCATTGTGGCCCTACAGATGGGACTCCCTTAGCATTGTCTTTTAAAACCCATAGCAATGAGGGCAGCTTTGAAAACCCAGGCTTTTTTCTTCCTCATTCATCACTGTGATTGCCCAGATCAATTCACATTTGTGCTTTACCTGGCTCTAACTCAAATGCATTTCACCAGAATGCTATAAATAATGGTACATGTTTGCTATCCCACCAGCTGGGGGCTTGATACAATCCATGTATCTCTCAAATTGATTGTGGCTGTTCAATGCATTCGGAGGAAAAGAGGACCACTGGATATGGTTCATTGTTATCTTTTCCATTCTGCTTATAGGGTTGCAGTACCCAGCAGACCTGCTAGGGGGCAGCACAGCACTGTGAATGACAGTGTAGCACCCATGATGAAGAGAACGTCTGCATGCTAGCTTTTTTGGATTCCTGTTTAACACATGCTTTCTAACACAGAGTGATAATGCGCAGGCTCTTCAGAGTGGAGCTTGTGAAAGACAATAACAGACTCTGAACATGTTGAGACATCGATTCAGAGCTCATCTTCCCAAATTTATTGACAGTAAAGAGCACGTTCTTTCTTCGATTTTCCTTCTTTTGCAAAATGTCTTCTCTAAAGGTGTCTCTTCTTTTCACAGCAGGATTTGGATGATGTTGCAGCCATGTAGCTCCTGATGTTGTTTTTAATCATTAATGATGCAGTTCCACCTGGAAGACTTTAACTCAAACCCTAACCCTAATCCTCAGGGATGTGTATTGGAAACCAAGTCCAAAAAGTTTACTGACTGATTTTGGGAATTTGACATCCAAGTGTTCACTAAAAACAAGAATTCACCAAAAACTCTAGGAGAGCCCGTGCCTTCCAGATCCATGTGCAGTATTTTTAAAGAGAAACTTAATCAGTGGCGACTGGCCATAATTCACGCCATTGGACCTGAACGACAAAGCTGCCCCGCTGTCTGGGTTCTGCTACTTAGCTGCTTTATCCTTTGACCTCTGGCGCAAAATCATGGCTGGGATATATTCCTCCTCAACACTTTCATCTTTTGCCTTCAGACTCCCAAACAACCCTGTCAAGTCTTCATTAAAGAAGTGTAAGATGATACACAAGGATAAATAACGAAGACTCACCTCCATAGCAAGTAATCACCCATTACTAGACAGCGCAGTCATCCGTTGTCGTCTCCGAGACGGCACGTCCATTAATCACTTCTAGCAACCGACTCAAATTTTTCGGAAGGCTTAGTATCCACTCCATTTGCCTTGGCTTTCAGCACGAGCTTAACTTCCACTTATTCATTGAGACTTTAATAGCTTAGAGTAGCTTCGGCCCCGTTTCAGTATTTGGAACAAAAAAGCTTGGACTCCGTCCTTCCCTGTCTCTCTGCTGGTAATCAACGAACGAACGGACGGTCCTGCCAGTTATTGAGCGGCGCTGAGAGGGTGGATGGATTAAACGATCCCTGAGGAGCTGCTGTATCACCTTTGCTAGCCACTATAACCTACTCTAGCAAAGGTAGTTTGGGCTAAGCTAGTTCAACCCCTTGTCCTGTCCCGTTTGCAGGGAATTGTGCTGATCTTTCTTGGAAAGCTGTTCTTGACATCCCCAGCTTGATTCGACACATGCCTTATGCCCAGCTAATGCTTAGCAACCGTGTCAAATGCCAAAGGATCTTCATGCTAACCTTTGATTAACCCCAACCAGATATGAGCTCATTCCTGAAATGCCCCAATCCTCAATTCTAATTTTGATGACACTAGCAAGCCATTAGCTGATGAAATATATGGCAATTCTCTGAAAATGAATGATGATGAAGTAATTTTGAGAACACATGTGGCTACGATCGGCCCACAATCTGCCAGATCATGAGTCCAGCTGTCTTTGTGCTCTGGTTGCTGGATTCGCAGAATCGTACCAAAGGGTCGGTATGCTCAGACAATAAAGGTGATTATTATTATAAGGAAACTATAGACTGATAGACATATTTATCATGGTTGATTGTGTTTAACATGGCTGTCCTGCATGTCCAGTAAGCACTTCCTGTGGATTCATGGTTTTCAATTTTAGGTGTACAACCCTTATGAAATCATGCTTTTTTCCTTCCACAAGCAATTGATTGTAAACTTAAATACAGTGTGTAGGTACTCTTTATTATTCAATAAATACTTTTTTTTATATGTACATGGCTTTTCTGAAATCTCAGGTATTTAATGTTGGAACATTAGAGCTGTGTTCTAGCGTGAGTGCCCTGAAATCTTGAGGATTTCCCATGAAGTCTATCTTTTTTTTTTTTTTTTTTTTTTTTTTTGGTACGAGTAAACAATTTTGCCATGAGGGCCCTGATCTCTTGCTTGCCCTCTGGCCATTTCACAACAAAGCTGTTAGCACAAACTGCCAAACAAAATATGACTGACGCTGACCCCTGACCGGCAATAAACTGAACAATTTTCCTTACACTGCAAGATTCAGCGCTAAGCCACAAAGTGGACAATTACATTAGAGGCTTGTTTGAAGAGTGTGCCGACTAGTTTGCTAACACCATCAAAGGGCAAAATGTACAGTTTTTTGTGGACCGAGACCAATCAAAGTTTGTTTGAATACTATTCAGAAGGTGGTACTTATCTCATACACTGAACAGAAAGACTTTTGTTTGCTAACAAGAGCAAGGGCATGTTTACTTAAAGGTGAAGTGTGTAATTTCTTCATCACAAGCAGCATGAAGCGGAATTTTGTCTAGTTTTGCAGCTTGGCTAACCCAGAAGTTGGCAGTTTAAGTTGGGTCGACCTGTTTTTTATTGTATTTTATTTTTTATTAAACATTCACATAATTACACATTTCACCATATAGTAAATGACTCCATTCTGTGAAATACAAAATAGGATATTTTGAAAAATGTTGTTTTGGACCATGTTGACTTTTTTTTGTATGGATGACAACAGTTTTTAAAATATTTTGTGTTCTTTTGAAACAGCACAAGGGTGAGTACTAAATTATGACAAAATCTTTTTTAGGTGAACTATCACTTCAAGCTCGTTTACATGGACAATGCTTTGCTAAAGTGAAAATACTAAATAAAGTTGGGAATATACAGTTATATACAGTTTCCCGCTGTCTTTGCATACTAACCACCCTCCTTTGCTTTAAAAAGCAGACTTAATATTTATTAGTGATATTTATTATGCTTATATTAGTCAAGCAGTAAAAATGCCCATTCCCACAGCCAAAACAAGGCGTCTGCAGATGAGAGTCCGAAGCAAGCACATCTGGGACAACATTGTCCTGCACCACTTCACAGATGATGAGTGGAAAGAGAATTTGATACGACAGTCATTTAACATATTTAACAACAACATCAGCTTGTTTCGTGCATTCTGCGTCATTACGCCATGTCATTACACAAGCGCATAACTTTCCAGTTTCTGTTTTCAATCCAATTAAGTGCAATGTAGACCCTAATAAGTTGGGCTAACTCAAAAATGTTGAGGTAATCAGTTACATCAAGTTTTTTTGAGTTATAATGTTCCAAATATTAAGTAAGCAGAACTATCAAGTTTTGAGTTTGTAGTACTCATGCATGTTAATTGCTCCTAACTTAAAGTACTGAGTTAGCTACACTGTAAAAAAAAAATCCCAGTAAAATTTACGGTAAAAAAACGGCAGCTGTGGTTGCCAGAACTTTACCGTAAAAAATACAGTAGCAATGTAAAAACAAATCTGTTAAATTTACGGTAAAATAACGTATTTCATTAACTGATATAATGTTAATTTACCAACCTAATGAAGTACTAATATCTGTATTGTACCTTTATAATACAATGACAGTCACAAAACACAGTGGTGATAAGAGTCACATGATGAATCAAAGTTCATCACAAGCAGATTTTCCACAAGCTGAGAAGGACAACACTAACATATAGAAGGTGCACACAGTGTCATTCACACACACACTAAACACCATCATGGTAACATGCATGAAATTTTAAAAATGCAATAAACATTAATTTAACAACATTAGATGTAACATAAAACCCTAATGTACATAACTGATTAGAAAAAAATGAGAAAAACTAAGAAGAAACAGAGTTATTTCAACGAAAATATATCAAATGTGAAGTGTCACGCAGGGAATTGTGGGAATGTCAATTTACGGTTTTTCACTGTAAATTTTACAATTAATTGTTATTTTTCACTTCCAAAAACTGTGAATTTAACGGTATTTTACCGTAAAATTACATTAAATGTACCGTTAGATCTATTACAGTTATTCACCGTATAAAGTACGGAAACTTTCTGTAAACCAATTGACAGTTTTTCACCGCAGCATTTTTACAGTCTTTTACTGTTAAAATCACGGTCATTTTTTACAGTGTAACTCATACATTTTGATAGCAATTACCATAAAAGATTTAGTTAACTAACTTATTTATTATGAGCTCTTGCAAATGAATTGAGTTACTTACTTCAGTGTAAACCCTAATAAGTTGTCAGAACTCAAAAAATTTGAATGAGAATTTTTTAAGTTAAGAAATTCAAAGTTTAAGGAAGATTTTAATTTTGTACTTTAGTTCTTACTTTGAAATATCAGTACACTAATTTATACATTTAACTTAAAATTATCCAAATTGTTAATTTGCTAAAAAAATCCCAGCCCAGTTTCGGTTAAACTTCAGTTAGTCTAAATTAAAAGAAATTAAACTCAAAACAATGAAACTTTACTTGAAATGTGTCAGTGCTGTGAACTCAAAAGAAAAAAGTTCTAAATACTCATAACAGTTAATTTAACTGAACAAATTTGTTTAATTTAAGTTTGTCCTACTAAAACCATTAGCGTTAGGGTTTACAATGTGTTTATATGTGCTATCGAAAGGATTAGAAAAGGTTTATCCCACCCCTCTCAAACTGATTGAAATATCAGTCAGTTTAGGCATTTTTTTGTTTCCGAACAAGGTGTTTACATGGAGCATTTTCATTCAGATTGGACTTTTAAACCAATTGTAACTGGGTTCCCTCCCCGGCGGAGTGAGAAGGCCGAATCAGACCAAATCCTAAAAAAGAAAATGCTTATTTTTGTGTCAATGGGGAATGTTAAATCACTTCACGAGCTTTACCAGTGGCAAACAACGAAGGAGAGTAATTAACATCACTTGGGCTCTTAGTTTAAATCAAGGCTTCCTGAACCTCATTTATTTGAGTCCCTGAGTTCTGCCCAAACTTAAATACTTTCCCCAGTGTTTGTGGATTTAGGCGGTGTAAATCCGATTCAATCCAATTCTGAGTTGAAATCACACAGTTTGGTGACTTACACAGTTGGCTGAGCTGCTATGACAATGAGATATGGGCGTAAAGGAATTTTATTGATCCACAAGCAGCACAAGGCACACAGTTTTCTCAGTGCATGTATATAGGTGTGTTCTCTAACTTGTTTTAATATGAACCCAGCTATGAATAAGCAAGAATACAGGACTTTCGAGATGTGACAAAATGTGTTTTGAACTGGTATAGATGGGTTGAGGTTAATTTACTTTATGTCTCCTTAGGTAATTGCTGCTAAGGAAACTTGGTTCATGCGAATCATGGCTATGCAAATCATCATCTCACATGCTTGTAACTCTCACATCCCACTCCTGTGAAACGTGAACATATGCAAATACACTAGTAATTGATCTGTTCGGGGACTTGGCACTTGAGTGACAGTGAGGCCATGTCTCCGCTGTTGATTTCAAACGAGTACTTTTTTCCTTGCTGTAAACAAGATACAAAACATTCAGTTGCTGCAGACAGCATGGTGGGTTGTTCTTATCACAGAGAATGCAGTACCTTCAATTGCGAACAAAGTGGTTTCAAAAGAAACATCGGCGTTGTTTCACATGCTCCGCCGCAAATACAGTGCGACGCCGTACACGGATTACAGTTGTTTTCTTTGAATCTCTGTCACCGTAATTCGCTGTGAGCATTGCGCTGCTTGAATCACCCTGTAAATCATGTACGGATCAACCCGACCAATGAGACTGATGCAATTTGCATCCGCTCACATTTTATGTCTGTTTTGACATTTATCCGAGGGAAGCTGTATTCATGCCGCTTAGCTGATGTTCGTGTGTGTGTGTGTGTGTGTTAGAGTGCGATTGTATCTGTTCTGTAATGTTTAATGCTGTGGAGTTTGCCAATCTATTGCTTTACCCAAGCAAAAGGAGTCATTTCAAGTTATGATCAAATAATAGTGTCTTTTTCCACAAATGCAGGAAACTTTGGTGTCCCATGACAAATTGCGTGCTGTTGTTGTTGTGAGATTCGATATATTAGATATGTTTTATTTGAGTAGATATGAGAAGAACTATTTTCATGAATCTAGCATGAAAATGATTCATTCAGTTTTCAGAATTTGGGGAACAAAAGAAATGCTGGATGCAGTGGATGTCTTCCTTGGATGAACTGAAAGAAAATCTGGAAATCCTTTCATTTGCCATCGATAAAGACAGTCTTTGTTAAGATCAAAACCTGTACATGCAGCTTGTTAATGACTCTATACTGCAGGTAAAGGCAATTTATCAAAACACTACAAAAATATTTAAAGCTGATTTATACTTCTGTGTCAAACCTGTGTACATACATGTAAAAATGTAACAGTGGCTGCGTTCCAGTTCCTTTTTTTATGGCCTTCCCTCGTTAACTTCCCTCAGTCTCGTTGACTCGGATGTACTTCATTTCTTACATTGCATGAGTGCCCACTTCTAAAGAATATACATTAACAAGAATCAAAACTCAGTAGAACGTTCCATTGTTACACCGGCACCCAGCAGCAGCCCTGCGTTTCCGCCATTTTGGGGTGAAAGCGACTCGGCAGTACACTAGTTTCTATGGCAATATCAGCTGCTTTGTTAAAAAAAATTTACATTAAAGCTAAAATCCAACCTGAATGATGACAACACAAAATAAAATACTGTCGCTAGTGATCATTAAATCTTTTTAACAGTTTATTTTACAGACTTTGTGTTTAAGTCTGTGTTTAAGCTCTCTAGAAACCCAGTAAATTTGGGTTAAAATTCTTTGAAGTTCAAGTATTAGCATTATAAACACTGAATTAATTCCAACATATGAAATTAACTTAAGGACATGCATCAGAAAAATTGGGAATGTTGGACAATAAATATATAACAGAATATAACAGCTTGACAGTAAACTGTTTTTGCAGTGTTGTCTTATATTAATGTCCATTAAAGCAAGACTATGTAAACAAAAAAACATAGTCATTGTGTTCAAAAGTGGGAATTATGGGATAACAGACACAGCAATGCATCATGTTTTATAAAATCATTATGTTTATAGCGTAATCCAGGGGATTAAAACGTATTTCAGTGGAGCAACCACCTAGTGGAGTAATTTGCTATTACAATATTACTCTTCTAGCTCTGCCTATAGGCCTATATGTTTTAATCCCCTGGATCACGCTACAAACATGATGATATTAACTTTATTAATAATTATTTTATTAATTTACTATTAATAGTAAAAATGTAAAATTGCATGAAATGGAAATACTCATTAAGGTACGTTACCTCAGATGTACGTTAATGGTTGGATTCCACATCTGAGCACATAAAACAGGTTAAGACAATACAACACTGTAGGTGTCTGTTGGTGTCATAAAATTTACTGAATTTGAGAAATGTTCTATTGTGTTTCTGATTTGGCTGTGAGATTTGCCGATTTTTGGTGCGTAAGATGTGATGGATTCTATTGTCCAGTTGGCATTTTCACCCCAAAATGGCTACCGCACTACTGAAGCGCCACCTTGTGGTTGTTACCCAAAAAGTATCAGAGTTTCGCCTCTTGGGTTCTATACTCTTTGTTTATACTTCTTCGCCGTAGTCCACGTCAACCTTTTTTGACCTGAGGAAGGAGTTCTAGTAGACCAATCACAGTGCTTGTGGTCCACATAAAATTGACACACTTGCTGCGTTCCACTCCAGTTTTAGATGCGCATTCCTCACAAACTTCCCTAAGCACTTCCCCTCGGGGGAATCCCTGCCGCCATTTTGAAGTGCGTTCCACTTCGTGACGGATCCTCGCTCCCTTGATTTTGACTGAAGGAGCGAGTCTACTCAAAGAGTATAGAACCCAAGAGGTGACACTTTGATACTTTTTTGCTAACAGCCACTAGATGGCGCTCCGGTGGCGCGGCCGCCATTATGGGGTGAAAATACTAACTGGACTATAGAATCCTTCACATCTTACGAACCCAAAATCTGCGAATTTCACTGCCAAATCAGAAGCGCAATAGAACAGTTTTTTTGTAAACTGTATGGCTCCCACAGTAAATGTTGTATTGTCTTATGTTTTATTTTACCAGTTGTGGAATCCAACCATTCAAACTACTTTATTGAGTATTTCCATTTTATGCAACTTTACATATTTATTAATAGTAAATTAATAATTAATAAATTTAAAATCATCATGTTTGCAGCGAACAATATATTTCATACCTAGTGGAGTAATAGTAATAATATCTAGGTCTGAATTGAAATAGCTATATTGTACGTTTTAATGGATCACGCTACAAACATAATGATCTTATAATACATGATGCATTGCTGTGTCCGTTAGAGCCCTGCACGGGCCACAAATCTTGGCCCTAGCCTGGCCCGTGTCCATCAGCTTGTCAGAATTTTCGGGCCGAGCCCGACTGGACCCCGTTTTTTTTTTTTTTTTTTTAAATCCTCTCCATAACGCAGCCTTTGTTGCAGCCATTAAAATGTTCAGTTTTGTTTTTAATTGCAAAGTAGTTGTAATCCTTTTCATTTCTTCATTAAGTGTTTGGAGCACTTCTTTGTTTATTAAATTGAAGTTTGTTTCTTAAAGTGACGACCGAAGCGGCCGACAGTGAGTTGAGCACGTTTGATTGATTTAGACTCTCAAATCAACACTTGTTCAATAAAAGCCATAGATATAAAACACTAATATAAACATATCACAATGTTAGTTTAAACGTTTATTAGCACTACCACAGTAAAAAGCTACTTTTTTACAAGCTGAGGCGGGCTGCTCTGCTGCTCGTAACAGCGTGCGGAAAAACAAAAAACAAAAACTGGCTTAAAAACAAACTTACAGGTTGTCTTACCTTACACCACAGCTGTGCATCAAAATCAAAGCTTCACCACTGAACATGGTCATTTTATTTTCAAATGAAAAGCGAGACAACATGCTACAGCCAGAAGAACACTCTCATAGAGAAAGAGAATCGTGAGAGAAAAAGCACGGCATCCGCATTGGAAAGTTTTAATAAGGGATGCTCATAATTGACTAGTTAACTGTTAACTAAGAAGTTGGACCAATTAATACTATCGGTTAGACGGTTTAAATAGAAAACAAACTATAAACATATAGCTATAGACAACATATCCTATAAACGGTAGCCTATTCAGAACAGAACCATAACGAAAAATAAAAGAACATGTCGCCTACCTCTCCAATTCGGCACAAATCCAAATGTTTCCATATTCGTGAAGTATTTGAATGCTAAACTATTATTTATTATGTAAATTATAGGCTTTGTACTTCGTTCGCGCTCCAACAATACATCCTTCACATGTGCTTTTTAAGTGAGTCGATAGCGCTGAATGCCACAGATTGTACAGACTAGCCTATACATTGAGCAGTGTAACTTTGATTGACTGTATTTTATTTTGATAATAAACAGGCTGTGATGTCAAGTTAAAAATGTGAGAACTGAGAGGCTATGTTGTGTATGTGCGCAAGGCGCCGGCGCGATTTCTCCATTCAAGCGCTGTGGGTGCGTGACGTGTGAATACTCATATTCTGTTGTTTTATATGCCGTATTTGCATATGTATAAAACTAAAGCCTTGAAAATAACATTTTGGTATTTTTAATGGGTCACACCGAAATGAACATCCCTAATTTTAATCCACTTCTCACTCTTCCAGCTGCTGCGCTGAAGGTGCACTCTCTGCTACACTAAACATGAGGACGCGCGCACGCAGCCTCAGAAATGAGACGCAGCTATGGTCTCATCATGTTTCCGCCAGCACAGCACTATATCTATGCATGTGTTTGTTTTACCATCATCAGCTTCTCATGGTTTATTTTAATTAATGGATGTCCAAAGTATTAAAAGGAGGAGAAGCCTAAAACAGGCCCAAGGCCCGGCCCGCCTCTGAGCTATGACGTGAAAATCGGCCCGAAGCCCGGCCCGTGGGCCGTAAATAAGTCGGGGCCCGTCGGGCTCGGGCAGAAATGCAGGGCTCTAGTGTCCGTTATCCCATAATTCCCACTTTTGGACACTTTTGCTTTAATGGACATTAGACAACACTGCAAAATCAAGCTGTTATATTCATATATTCATCGTCTAACATTCCCAATTTTTCTGATGCATGTCCTTAATTTAATTTCATATGTTGGTAATAATTCAGTGTTTATAAGCCTTTTAAAGAATTTTAACCCAAACTGACTGGGTTTCTAGAGAGCACAGGTTTTGTGGAGAAAAAAAGTAGAAGAAATAAACAAAGTCTGTATAATAAACCGTAAAAAAATTAAATGATCACTAGTCTAGTGTTTGTACGTTATTCTGTGTTGTCATCATCCATGTTTTCGGCTAATTTCAGCTTTAATGTACATTTTTTTTGACAAAGCAGCTGATATTCCCATTGAAATCTATTGGACTGCCCCATGGTTTTCACCCCAAAATGGCGGAAACGCAGGGCAGCTGCTGGGCGCTGGTGTTTCAATGGAACGTTCTATTGACTGTCGCTTCTTGTCAGTGTATATTCTTTGGTATAAATGAAAACCAATGCATAGCCTATGGCGTAGAGCAGGGCCGTGCACAGACCTTTTGAGGGGCATGTGCTGAAACTGAAAAAAAGGGCACGATATATATGTGACCAGTCACGGAAAGTAGGGACACAAGTCGGTTTTGGGGCATTTTGAGTTATTCACAGATTCTGAAAGTGCAGTCTCCAAGCTTTCCAACGATGTGTGACACATGGAAATCTGATAATATTTGGAGAAGTTGTGGCCATTTGAAGGTAGGCAATCAAGAAAGCTCTATAGGGAGAAAAACGCCTCTAAAGTTGCAGTTCTCACCTGTTCTCACCTGCTGGGAGTGACAGTAGGGCTCATTTACATCTCATTTAGATAAGCCATACCCCCTGTAAAGCTGCATGGACCGCATACTATTAATAATAAAGGTTAATGTGCATTGTAAATGTCAGTAATTTATCTTTTTTGACTTTTATAAAAATGATTTAGAGGCTGAAATATGTGACTTTTTTGTCAAAACTCTATTTGAACTCGTGCATTGTAGATAACATGTTGCAAGACACTCCTTTAAAATCTGCCCATCATTTTTAATGTTATTATTTTAATGTTTATGTAAAGAAAAAGTACATATTGATGCTAATTTTATTTTTTATTTGCTGGTTTTCCACATAAAACTTGGTGAATTGACTTTTTGAACAGGATTCTGTGATAACCGTGATCATTTTGGTCACTTTAATCATGAAATGAAATGTTCTCACCTGAGAAGCCTGTTAAAGAAGAATAGGCAATCCAGGAAATAACTGGACTAACAGAGAGGCCAGAGATCGCTAACTATGGCTATTCAAAACACTTTTCAAGACAATAAATAGCTACACGATTGAGACGATGAATGCATGCATTGCCTCTGAATTTGCGTCTGAATAGCGCTGGCTCCGTGGGCGTGGCCGCATTAGCGGATAATGAGCTGAATCACAGACTTCTGACATGGCTCTCTTTTCATAAAGATTACATAAACACAGAAGGTTTGTTTTCGATTTGACTTACACGTTTTAAAACTTGACATTTCAATGTTTTTTCAGACATAAGTATAATTTTTTTATGATTAGTATTCACTAAGTTACAGTTCATTTTCTGAGAACTATCAGATTGGACTTCGTTCAGAGGGAGATGAGAGATCACGCATCATGTTAGTTTTCTTTATTTTACAAAAAGCACAACATTGTGTTTTTACTCTGAGTGTACACAAATAAAAGAAGACATTCTATAGTTTCAATTGATATATTACTTATGTCTCTATGACAAAAAATGACGGAGTATTTTAAGTCTGTTTTGCTGCAATGTGAAAAAAATCCTGCAAAATGCGCCGGCGCGTTACCCGACTCCAGAGAGGTAATGTCTTATTATGCCGCTTTCATCGTCGCTCAGATCGTCTTCAGAATCAGTGAGCGCTTGTTCATAAGCATCCGGCTTGTCGAAGAAGTACTTCAAAACATTTTCGGTGTAACGGCCACGGTTCTTCATTGAATTTTGATATCAGCTAGAGCCGGCCAGAGCGCTGCATAATAAGTAGCCACGCTTCCCAGTATGGAAATACACACAGACAATGACACGCCCCTACTGCGTGCTAGAATCTCCGAAAAACAAGCCGATTTCGACCTCAAAATGTACGCTTTTAAATATACCAATACTGCTATCTCAAACACGGAAAGGCTTCTTCATGATCTCAACTAACAGATTCTGCAAAAACACGAAAATCACCAATTTTGAAAAAAAAATGCTTCTTTCTCATTTTGCTCAAGAGTTGTGCTGCCGACTTGTGTCCCTGGTTTCCGTGACGGGTCATAAACATGTGAAGAGCGGGGAGTATACAATACTAGATTAAAAACATTATCTAGCGAGCAAATACATATTAACATCGTAAACATTAACCATACTGTGTGACCATATATAATACGATTAAATGTTAATGAATTAAGTGTATGCAGATAGCCATCATAAATCAAAGAAGAAATTCCTTAGAAATATATTATATCTGACGACGGGGATCACTCAGTCGCTTTTTTGTCAAATTCAAATGCAGTTACGTCGGGTTTTTGACCAGCGAATATGTGCAAATGTGCAATTTGTCCGTTATTAAAACGATGGCATCACATTAGGCTACGTTTTACGTCGTCATCAATAGGTTATGAGCGCTCAATTTTTCCTGTTGTAAAATACGTTTGGCCACAATCTCAATTTATAAAAGATGTAATACTTCTGTACTGTATGCACAGGCTATTTAAGGCTATTTGTAGGCTATTGGTATTGGCTATGACTTAGAAAGCAAATGCTAGCCCCCTCCCTCTCTCTTCGCCGCCGGTCTCAGGCCTCAAATGCATAAAATATGAAACTTTATAGACATGCTAATGTTTCTTTCATAAAGACAACGTTGTAGCCTACTTATTCAAACAACAAGATATTTATTTACTGTAGCAAGACGTTCAGCTGCTCTGATATGGAACTTCAGTTCGCTGCACTAAGGGGGCGGAGTTAAGAGGTTTGACTGACAGTTTGAGCGGATCCAAAAAGATTTTGTCACAAGCTCTTTTTAATACCTTTATTAGGCTAAATATATTTGTAAATTTATTGATTTTTTCCAAGAAAATTCATTGATTTATTCAAGAAAATAAATAAAATAAAACACCTCCAAAAAAAAGGGCACTTCGGAGTGTAAGGACAAAAAGGGCATGTGCTCTGCACAGGTTGAGCCCTACCTGTGCACGTGCCTGGCGTAGAGGATACGGCCTAGAAGCTACGGCGTAGGTCCGATGCAGAGGTATAAATCAGCCTTTGATGTACCAAGAAGGTCCACTTTAGAAATTTACCATGGTAATATCATGGTGTTCTTTGAAGTATCATGTTATATACATTACTGTTGAAAAATTTGGGGTCAGCAAGATTTAAAAGAAATTGCTTTTATTCAGCTAGTACCAAAAGTTCCATATTGGAATGATTTCTGAAGGATCATGTGACACTGAAGACTGGTTTAATGATGCTGAAAATTCAGCTTAGGCATCACAGGGATTAATTACATTTTAAAATAAATAAAAATATAAAAGTTATTTTAAATGATAAAATTTCACAATATTACTGTGTTACTATATTTTTGATCATATAAATGCAGCCTTGGGGACTGTAAGAGACTTCTTTCAAAAACATTGTAAATAAATAATATTGCCGACCCCAAACTTTTGAACAGTATTGTATATGACATGATATGATGTCAAATAATGGTATTGCCAAAGTCTGTACCATGGAGTTGCTACTTTAGGCTACTTTTTGAAAAGTGCATTTGAGAAACTTGCCTCTGGCATTACAGTTTTTCTATTTTATAGCAGACTGTGGACTATAGATGTACTATAGATGTAAAAATATACACCTTTCAAAACACCTTTCAAAAAAAAAAAAAAAAAAACACAGAAAAAAAACAACTATTTTTTTGTATCCCATTCATGGACAGTGTCCAACATATAGTTATAATTGAGGTTGGACAGTGAAGGTTTGAAGTCAGAGAAGACCATGCAGCTAAAAGTTCCTAAATATTATATTAGGAACTTTAATTCAATTTAATTAACTAACAATTCGATTAAATTTTGGTGACTTATGCATGAACAAAACATACTTGATGGTGAATGAGTAAATATTAAGTTTCATAGGTGACGCAAATGTGCAACCTTGTTCTACAATAACATGTAGGCACTGAATTGTTAATCATTATATGCAAAAATAAATGTTTGCAGTTAGACACTCTTTAGCTGTTAACCTCTGCTTGTGTGCAGCAAAGTAACTGTATTAGTTATTTTTTAGTAATGGATATACTGCCATGATGTTCTTTTCTTTTAAGCAGTTTTGATATATTGATAACGTAAAAGTGAAAGTCTGTGGCAGAGTACACATAAGCTTCCCTCTCTGTTGATGTTTGCTGGTTCTCTGACTGAGAGAAACCGTGAAATGCTAATTACTTTTCGACACAAACTCCGTGGAGAGATGTTAGATCAGCAGTAAATAAACTGTGGAGATAAATAAGAACCTGTTTACATTTCTGTTTACATGCTTTCAGTCTTGATTCCACACGCTCTCGGTTTTGATAAACACATTCTTGGCCTGATCCTTGATCCTTGACGTAATTAATCTTTGTCTTAGCCCATAAATCTGGACTGGACCATTCATATTAGGGTTAGGTTTTTCAACGGTGGCTTGTTTTAGCTGAAACCTGATCACCGGTGGGTCCCTTAGATCCTTCGGTTCATAAATCCTGTTCCTCTACCTTAGAATGACCTGGTACTTTTCAGCTGCAGTGCTTATTTTGTCTGGGTGGTACTGGGAGGCAGAGAGTGGTACAGCCCCAATGCTACTCCCATCCTAATTTGCAGCTTTTAGTTGTTCATTAGCATGGTAATTAGGCTGCTGGGAGATGCACGAGGCGAAATTTATACCTGACAGTTTCAGTGCATTGCGTATGATGTGGCGGGCATGCAGGGGGGCATGCAGGCAAAATGCGCCTGGGTGCGCATTTGAGTGTGGGAGGGGTGCGGGCTGCTCGTTCCTTCTAATGAAGCAGAATTTTTGCTGAAGACAGGCCTCCGTTAATGGAATTTGATCCTAATTATTAGATTGCATTACATACAAACATAGGGGACCTTTTTCGGAGCCGGCTTCCTGCCATTATGGTCTCTGTTTATCTGTTTGCGCTGTTCGAGCTGGCCTCTCTCTCTTGCTCCCTTTTTTTCCGTTTCACTCATTATGTGCTACATCAAAATTACCTCTGGTGTCACAGGACAGACGGATTGTGTTTAAGGGCACCACACTGGTAGCAATGGCCCGTGATGATGCCGGTAATTAGGATGGAACTGTTGATAATACTCATAAATATGACCCCTGACAAATACATTTACACAGCTGAAGTTGTTCCATATACAGATATCCGTCTGCCCTTCAACATTATGTTCCAAAAAAGTCATTTTGAATCATTTTTTTTGGCTTTTCCGCAACCAAATGAGAAACTAATTTTTTTGTAACAGCATTTATTTATTAATTTACGCTGTTACGGAAAGTGGATGTCTTTTTGAATTTACATTAGGAAAATGTAAAAGCATGACCGCGTATCGAACTCTAAACCGCATATTTTTCATTTTGCAGAGGCTTCTTGTTGCCAACCAGCCAATGAGTATTTTGATGAGATTTATTGATAAACAGTTTTTGTTGCCGTGACACATTGCAGCTCAGCCTTGAGGAGAATTGTGAGTAATGTTTTTTGTCTTCGCCTGCTCTCTTTATGTGTGACCAGCCATTTACGTCTGAAGGAACAGGAATATTGGCCGAGTGTTCTATATTAATTGATTCACAGTGCTGAAAAAGGGCTAGAAAAAAAGATTCACAGTGGATTAATATTTGAAACATGCCTTTTCTACAAAACAGTTTTGAAAAGATATATATGGAGGCTTGTTTCCTCCATGAAATACAAAAATAAAAAAGGTAATTGCGACTTTTTATCTCATAATTCTGACTTTTGTCACAGAATTGCGAGATGTAATCTCACAATTGCCAGATATAAAGTCAGAATTGCTTGATATAAAGTCAGAATTGTGAGATATAAAATCAGAATTGTGAGATATAAAGTTAGAATATTGTTATATATATTGTCAGAATTGCTTGATATAAAGTCAGAATTGTGTGATATAAAGTCAGAATTGTGAATTTTAAAGTCTGAATTGCTTGATATAAAGTCAGAATTGTGTGATATAAAGTCAGAATTGTGTGTTATAAAGTCAGAATTGCGAGTGATAAAGTCAGAATTGTGAGATATAAAGTCAGAATTGTGTGATATAAAGTCAGAGTTGTGTGATATAAAGTCAGAATTGTGTGATATAAAGTCAGAATTGCTTGATATAAAGTCAGAGTTGTGTGATATAAAGTCATAATTGTGTGATATAAAGTCTGAATTGCTTGATATAAAGTCAGAATTGCATGTTATAAAGTCAGAATTGTGTGATATAAAGTCAGAATTGTGAATTTTAAAGTCTGAATTGCTTGATATAAAGTCAGAATTGTGTGATATAAAGTCAGAATTGTGAGATATAAAGTCAGAATTGCGAATTATAAAGTCTGAATTGCTTGATATTAAGTCAGAATATTGTTATATATATTGTCAGAATTGCTTGATATAAAGTCAGAATTGTGTGATATAGTCAGAATTGTGAGATATAAAGTCAGAATTGCGAGTTATAAAGTCATAATTGTGTGATATAAAGTCTGAATTGCTTGATATAAAGTCAGAATTGCATGTTATAAAGTCAGAATTGTGTGATATAAAGTCAGAATTGCATGTTATAAAGTCAGAATTGTGTGATATAAAGTCAGAATTGTGAGATATAAAGTCAGAATTGTGAGATATAAAGTCAGAATTGCATGATATAAAGTCAGAATTGCGTGATATACAGTCAGAATTGTGTGATATAAAGTCAGAATTGTGTGTTATAAAGTCAGAATTGCGAGTGATAAAGTCAGAATTGTGAGATATAAAGTCAGAATTGTGTGATATAAAGTCAGAGTTGTGTGATATAAAGTCAGAATTGTGTGATATAAAGTCAGAATTGCTTGATATAAAGTCAGAGTTGTGTGATATAAAGTCAGAATTGTGTGATATAAAGTCAGAATTGCTTGATATAAAGTCAGAATTGTGTGATATAGTCAGAATTGTGAGATATAAAGTCAGAATTGCGAGTTATAAAGTCATAATTGTGTGATATAAAGTCTGAATTGCTTGATATAAAGTCAGAATTGCATGTTATAAAGTCAGAATTGTGTGATATAAAGTCAGAATTGCATGTTATAAAGTCAGAATTGTGTGATATAAAGTCAGAATTGTGAGATATAAAGTCAGAATTGCATGATATAAAGTCAGAATTGCGTGATATAAAGTCAGAATTGTGTGATATAAAGTCAGAATTGTGTGTTATAAAGTCAGAATTGCGAGTGATAAAGTCAGAATTGTGAGATATAAAGTCAGAATTGTGTGATATAAAGTCAGAATTGTGTGTTATAAAGTCAGAATTGCGAGTGATAAAGTCAGAATTGTGAGATATAAAGTCAGAATTGTGTGATATAAAGTCAGAGTTGTGTGATATAAAGTCAGAATTGTGTGATATAAAGTCAGAATTGCTTGATATAAAGTCAGAGTTGTGTGATATAAAGTCAGAATTGTGTGATATAAAGTCAGAATTGCGAGTTATAAAGTCATAATTGTGTGATATAAAGTCAGAATTGTGTGATATAAAGTCAGAATTGTGTGTTATAAAGTCAGAATTGCGAGTGATAAAGTCAGAATTGTGAGATATAAAGTCAGAATTGTGTGATATAAAGTCAGAGTTGTGTGATATAAAGTCAGAATTGTGTGATATAAAGTCAGAATTGCTTGATATAAAGTCAGAGTTGTGTGATATAAAGTCAGAATTGTGTGTTATAAAGTCAGAATTGCTTGATATAAAGTCAGAATTGTGTGATATAGTCAGAATTGTGAGATATAAAGTCAGAATTGCGAGTTATAAAGTCATAATTGTGTGATATAAAGTCTGAATTGCTTGATATAAAGTCAGAATTGCATGTTATAAAGTCAGAATTGTGTGATATAAAGTCAGAATTGTGAGATATAAAGTCAGAATTGTGAGATATAAAATCAGAATTGCATGATATAAAGTCAGAATTGCGTGATATAAAGTCAGAATTGTGTGATATAAAGTCAGAATTGTGTGTTATAAAGTCAGAATTGCGAGTGATAAAGTCAGAATTGTGAGATATAAAGTCAGAATTGTGTGATATAAAGTCAGAATTGTGTGTTATAAAGTCAGAATTGCGAGTGATAAAGTCAGAATTGTGAGATATAAAGTCAGAATTGTGTGATATAAAGTCAGAGTTGTGTGATATAAAGTCAGAGTTGTGTGATATAAAGTCAGAATTGCTTGATATAAAGTCAGAGTTGTGTGATATAAAGTCAGAATTGTGTGATATAAAGTCAGAATTGCTTGATATAAAGTCAGAATTGTGTGATATAAAGTCAGAATTGTGAGATATAAAGTCAGAATTGTGAGATATAAAGTCAGAATTGCGTGATATAAAGTCAGAATTGCGTGATATAAAGTCAGAATTGTGTGTTATAAAGTCAGAATTGCGAGTGATAAAGTCAGAATTGTGAGATATAAAGTCAGAATTGTGTGATATAAAGTCAGAATTGCTTGATATAAAGTCAGAATTGTGTGATATAAAGTCAGAATTGCTTGATATAAAGTCAGAGTTGTGTGATATAAAGTCAGAATTGTGTGATATAAAGTCAGAATTGCTTGATATAAAGTCAGAGTTGTGTGATATAAAGTCAGGATTGCTTGATATAAAGTCAGAATTGCTTGATATAAAGTCAGAATTGTGTGATATAAAGTCAGAATTGCTTGATATAAAGTCAGAATTGTGTGATATAAAGTCAGAATTGCTTGATATAAAGTCAGAATTGTGTGATATAAAGTCAGAATTGCTTGATATAAAGTCAGAATTGTGTGATATAAAGTCAGAACTGTGAGTTATAAAGTCAGAATTGTGAGTTATAAAGTCAGAATTCCATAGATTTGTGTTTTAAGAAACGCTTTACAAATAGAAGTGAATTGAAATATCCTCAGTTTTAGGACAGAAGTACTGAGAGAGTACCTTGTAATTCAAAATCGAATTAAAATCACAGACTGAAGGCATAAATATCGTTGTTACCTGCAGCTTACGGCAATAAATTTCACCCTCACAGATTTGGGATTCACTCAGATGTCGTAAAATACTTCACCGCTTCTTATTCTCCTGAAAAACAGGGTGTCTGCTCTGCTAAGATAAGTCGTTAGCCGGCTCCACATTTGGACCGCCATCTCTCTCCGTTGATGACTGCAGCAATAAGGTTGTCAAAACACTCTTCAGCGCTATTTCACACTCTTCGTGCCTGACTGCGACGTCACAAAAAGTGCCTGGAGTGGAGTTGAGTGCTGTTTCTGGACGATGGACAAACAGATACAAGCGCTAGACAATACGAGAGTGCAGAGGCCCGAATGCTGACAAGGGGGCCGATGGACGGCTTTAAGTGGCAATTTCCATATTTTTCTGCATGGTTTCCCCTTTGGCTGGGTTACCATGGTGTTTCTGTCAGTGCCAATGATGGAATCTGCCAAAGACCTCTTGCTAACGCACCAGAGAGGTAATTTGGGGGACAGCTGCTCTGGGTGAGGGAGGCTTGGCTTCATCAAAATGGCTTTTGTACAAAAAGCATCTCTCTCCTGGTCCTGAGGCATAAAACCACTGCGCAAATGGATGTGCGTTGTACAAAGTGTGATATTACGTGACTTGCCGGTGGAGTGTTTTTGAAACCTGCATGTACAGTAATATAGATGCTAAATTTAGTGTATGTTTCTATGGAAATAACAAATGTGCTTCATCAGAGATGCATAATTGGGGTTTCCTTCCTGAATTTACTGTATAATCTCACACGTGCATCTATGGGTTAAAAAAGCTTGTGGACTGTTTGATGGCATGCATTATTGACAATGACAAAATGTGAAAATTGTTTGGAGGAGCGTGTTAAATATTCATGAGGCGGCTTTTCAAGGTGGGCAAAGACAGGGGAATCCATCATTCCCTTTGAAAATGCAGTTATGCTATTAGGAGATACATATTTATTACCGGTTCTTGTACACTGCAGCTTGTGAAAACTGCTGCTGACCGCCAATAGGAGAATCTGTGACACTTTCACTTTCATTAAACCAGTTCTTGGTTGTATCCGTACAAGTGGGGTCAAAGAAAATACCTGATGTACTTCACTTGAAGGCTTGATCACTTCCTCTTTTCTATCTCTTCACTTTCGAGTCTTATTGTGTTCTCCACCGCTCTTGGCTTTCTATCTTGACTGCTCTCTTTCTGGGCTTCATTACACAGGCTGTCCAAGTCTGAAATTGAGGTTACTTTGGACAAGGGCACAATCATTCTTTCGAAGCACGCTGAACTTGCGGCAGCCTCGATCTTCTCAGTTTGTGTGTTTGGCAGGTTTTTGCACTTGATAAAATACCGGCAGACATCTTCAGAGTTGGAATGGTGCACCTAACGGCGAGAGTCCCGGAGCAAGAGGGGTGCCTGCGACCGCAGAGAGGCTGTCAGCTGCAGAAATGAGAAATCTTGCTCTCCTGGAGAGACCTCTTAGGTGAGTGGAAATGTTTTCTGCTCCGCCTCATCCATGTGGGGTGTTTTCTCGAGATGTGGGCCGCATCCGTTTGGCCGACCTTCAACGAGAAGAGATAATGGATCTTTCTCATCTGCTGGCTGCTGTGGAAGTTCACCGGTGAGTTTGCTGGGAAAGAATATTCATCACGTCTCTGTTGCATGTTTTAAACATGTAGGACTATGAACTGTGACTGATGGTTCTGTCGATGCACCGATCCTCATTCTGCTGCGATGCAGGACGCAAATAGATTACAGCAATAAAGAAAGGACGTCTGAAAGGGTTAGATGACCCGGTAATGACCTTTTGATTAACCAATGAAAGAGAACTTCAGTGGGACATAAAAACGTCTGCTCAAAGAAGAAAGGGCAGGAACCTCTGCAGATTTGGTTTGTCAAGAGATTATGGTGTTTTTCTTAACCAAGATTGGTGCAATTCTCCATTTTATTTCACACATGGAATCCGTCAAGAGCTCTTGACATTTCAGTTTTTTCCTTCAAAGAAAGTCAAGAATAAAGGCAATTTAAGACCTAAACCACTGTGGAATTCAGTTAATTAGTTGTCCATATACACTTGAGGCCTTTTCCCCAGAAAGTAATTATGAACCGTTATCGATTTCAGTCTCTACCTTAATTAATTCACTAAATTTATCATGTTAAAGATTACAGAAGATTAGAGATTTACCCTTTTGCTTGGTGGTGTATCATTCTAACATGCAACATCAGTAAAACAAAGCGATGCCTAAACTCTTTCCCTTGCCATTTGTCTTTGCCCATTGCTCAGTAATTAATGCCAAATAAACGTTTCAGCGCAGGTACCAGCTTAACCAAACAATCAAGTGGTATATTTGGAGGTAGACTATAGTGTTAGCTTAGCTGCTGGGGCATGAAGTACTTATCCAGCTTTTGCTCGGTCTGCCGATTCCCATGGCCCTTGAGGAATCGATAGTGTTTGAACCCTCGCCATCATGGCAGGCCTCTGCCACCACACACATGGTACAACAGATCAATTCTCCTCTCAGCCTGCCCAGAAAAAAGGCAGATGGGCTTTATTTGTTAGGGTATATCATTTCACTGGGTATATTTGGAATTCTAGTCTACTACTTAATGAATACTGTGTACTCTGTTTGCTGCCTACTTAGTAGTAGTTGGTATTTCTAGTACACTACATTGTCACTCTTTGTTGCAGGTTTACTTCACCTTTAGCAAATAGATTGTTAATTTTGAGTGAATTTTTTTGGCAGTCTGATCAAATTATGAGTCAAGCAAGGAAAGTTAAAAGTTGCAGCTGTAATACCATTGGTTCATTCATCACATTGGAAATTGAAGGTAAAGTCCGACACAATGCATGCATTTTGGCAAATCTAGTTGGTCACCTGGGTATTCTGTGATTCCCGAATGAACGACTTGTGAATGAGTTGTTCATGATTCATAACCATGCTTCATGACCAGTGTAGTCCATCTTATTTTTTGAATATATGACTCTTATGAACTGGTACATTTTAGAGAATCAAACACCATAACGTATGCAATTTACTGTGTTATGTTGCTCCAAAAAGCACATCCATCCTTCATAAAAGTAATCCATACAACTCCAGGGGGTTAATAAATGCCTTTTGAAGTGAAACAATGGGTTTTTGATATAAGAGAAGAGGAGCTTGAGTTTTCACATGTTGGGTCAGAGGTCATACTTCTGCCGGAGCTCGACTCTCTTGTGAACGTGTAAGATATTTTAGTTGAAATCCGATGGCTCAGTGAGGCCTCAATAGCCAGCAATGACATTTCCTCTGTCAAGATCCATAAAGGTACTAAAAACATGTTTAAATCAGTTCATGTGAGTACAGTGGTTCAATATTAATAATATAACGTGACGAGAATATTTTTGGTGCGCCAAAAAAAAACAAAATAATGACTTATATAGTGATGGCCGATTTCAAAACACTGCTTCATGAAGCATCGGAGCGTTATGAACCAGCATGTTGAATCAGCGGTTCGGAGCAGAAAAGTCACGTGATTTCAGCAGTTTGGTGGTTTGACGCGCGATCTGAATCATGATTCGACACAAAAGATTCATAACGCTCCGAAGCTTCATGAAGCAGTGTTTTGAAATCGCCCATCACTATATAAGTCGTTATTTTGTTTTTTTGGCACACCAAAAATATTCTCGTCGCTTTATAATATTAATATTGAACCACTGTACTCACATGAACTGATTTAAATATGTTTTTAGTACATTAATGGATCTTGATAGAGGAAATGTCATTGCTGGCTATGGAGGCCTCACTGAGCCATCGGATTTGATCAAAAATATCTTAATTTGTGTTCTGAAGATGAACGAAGGTCTTACGGGCATGGAACGACATGAGGGTGAGTAATAAATGACATTATTTTCATTTTTGGGTGAACTAATCCTTTAAGGAATTAATGTTACAACATTGTTTTTGGTCAAATATTGCTTTTACGTGTTAAAAATCTTTATCAATACACTCCTGCATTTTTTAATTAAGTTATTTATACTTTTATTTTGCATTTTATTTATTTATTGTTTTAAAGTTTTGTTTTTTTTTTAATTTATTATATTTTATTTTATTTTTTTGGCAATGGAATTGCATTTCTTGTTTTATATATTTCTTCCTCAGAAGTACCAAGAGATTCGTTAATGGGATTGTTAAAGAATCGGAATCATTAGGAGGAACCAGATCCAAGATTTCTTCTGATTCCCAACCCCACTCCCTGTTAATACCAATAGTTTTAAAATGAACTATTCAGCGATCACATATGGCTGTGGTGTTTGAGTATCCACATACATTTGACCCTACAGTGTGTTATGATTCCATTAAAGCACAAAAATAAGACTCCAGTGATGTGTCTTGCCTTTGAAAAACATTTTAAAGCTTTCTTCATTCCCTGGCGTTCCTTGCAGTGCAATAGTCATCGAACGTCTTGAATAGCCGACCCTCTGCACACATTTGTCATTCCTACACTCTCCACGTCTATACTGTACCTCTGAGGAAGATATGTTTGGTAGATCTCTTTTCTCTCTTTCAGCTGACAGGTGTGTGTGTGTGTTTATGTTTGGGAGAGAGCTGGGAGAATCCTGTTGTGATCGATTGATGCCGTTGACAGATGTACGCCAGCGAGGAAGTGCTAAACTGAGCCTGGCATTACTAAATTAACACTTCCCAAATTGATCTGCAGGGGCAGCTTTAAGACACCGATCTCGGGGAGAGACAGGGCCTCTGCAAACACAAGTGTCATCTGCCGCCATCTTTCCCGCGTAACCTCTGGGAATAATGCGACGGAATCGATGGGGCGGATTCTGGCATCGCAGCCCTCCCTCCTCTCCAGTTGTATTAGACGAGGGCAGGAACGTGGGAGGAGGAAGAGAGGGAGAAAAGCAAGACTGAGAAGGCCATTATGGAACGAAGAATGTATCCTCATGAGCAGGCAGCGGGGTTGGAGACGGCGCAAATGAGAGAGCCGACATGGCCATTCCTGGGGCCTCATTACCTTAATGGAGAACCATCGGTTCTGCTAGGGTTTCTCGAAAATCTCCCCTGACACGATTGCTTTCCTCTCTGTGCACAGCCTTAGTGGTGTCAAATGAAGAGAGAGAGAGAAAGAAAGAGACAGAACAGGAGCTATCCGAGCGGTTTGGTGAATTGCAAGGGAAGATTTGTGCGTTTGGTACAGTAATAAGGTCTTGATTGGGACTGGAATCCACCGCCGCACTTTATAAAGTCGCCTGTGGTTGACACCGCGGCCTTTCCAATGGAAAATCATGTAAGCACTGGTCGGGATTTCTCAGCAAAGGCACTTAACAGTGAACAACCCTCGAGGATGAATGTAACTCACTACGCCGAGCTAAATTGCTTCATGGTTCAAAGGGTTAGTTAAGTTTTGTCATCATTTACTCACCCTCACCTTCGTTCCAAACCTATAACCCAAATGTCTTTGATGAAATACAAAATGAGACGCTCGGCAGAATGTCCTCTTTTCCAAATGACATGAGACAGACTGATGCTGCCTAGCTCCATATATGAAAACAATAGCTTTGTGTATAACATTTGGTTTTCTGTGATGCTTTCTACATTGCAACTTCTCCCGATTTGTCACCAACATAATGTTAGCTGGCTAACATAGATGAGGTTTTCTCAGAATTTCAAAAATGACTTGTAATAGTCTTGAAAGCATGTCTAAGAATCTGTGTAAGAAACGTTTATTAATTATACATTTTATTTGTATGTTATAAATGTTATTTTATGTATTTAAGTATTGTTTTTTAGAGACAGACAGACAGACAGATACAGTGCACAGCATAAATGAGTACAAATACAAAAGATGTATTTTCTTTATGATCACGAATACAATTCATGGAAAGATGGCAAAACTAAAATGTATTTTGTAATGTATTTTGTACTAAAACGTATACATAATAAAAACTGAGGAATACATGTCATTAATAGCTATAAAATAGGTAAATTAGCCAATTTTGTTTAAATTAAGGATTGCAGAAATGAGTACACCCTAGATTTAATTCAACTAATGTATAATATTCTACTACTTGGTATGCCCTCCATAATTTTGAATATACTGCTCTGACCCTTCTTGGCACGGAGTGTACAAGTTCATGACAAATTGTCACATCTGTCCTGATTAACTCCTGGATGATGAGCTCCTTAAATGCCCTGATTTTTAATGGGGAGTGTTGCTAAACTCGTCTCTACAGAATCCCCCACAGGCGCTCAAGAGTGTTAAGATTGAGTGCAATACATGTCCACAGAAGGTTTTTCACCTTGGGATAATGCATATCCTCATTGTCATGTTGAAAAAATGCCCAACAATGCGGGGAATGAGGAAAGGGTAACATCTTCTATTTCAGGTTTGTGTATTAAATTACACAATGGTGTGGGAATTCATGACAGTATTGATAAAGCACAACTCCCTCACACCTTCAGCACTCATACATCCCTATATATAAGAGCTTTACTACCACTGAACTTTACAGTGGGAACCAGGCACTTCTCACTGTACTCCTTCTCTAGCAACACCATAACATTTTGGATGCTGTTAGATCCAAAATGTTTGATTTGGTCTCATGAGACCAGAGTATTTATTCCCAGAATCTATATTTTCTAAATATGCGCTTTGGAAATGGCTAACTGACTTTATTGTGCTTTGGCTACAGTAGGTAGTTCCAGTGAGAACAACAACCATGCATGTCATTTCTGCAGGCTGCATCTTACTCTGTGAGATAAACAGTCACTCTTTTCATAGCTTTTGCTGGCTCTGAGACACTCACTTGGTATTTCTCCTGCTCTTTGTCTAGCAAAAAAAAAATCCCTCATCACTAAATGAAAGCTTAAAATGAAGGCCTGATTATTTCAAATCATTGTGTTACTTTTTCTATATTTTCACACTTAAAACATTGATTTGGTAATTTTCTTGTACCACTGTCATCTTTTGTGCTAAGAAATAAGTCTCCTGACAGTTCTCTGCCAAGTTATTCCATTGTTGTCAATATTAAGTCTGAGAATGATTCAGTGGGCTATATAACACTTTTAATTGTCAAGAAATTACTTCTCTTTAAATGTTTTGGTTCATCATAACTTACCTGTTGATCAAACAATGCCTTAAACACACACCAGAAAATTTTTATTTCATTTTATTTAGTAATTTTTAGGACGGTGTACTCATTTTTGCTACACAACATTGTATCACCTTGATAAGAAAATCTTATTTTCCTGAATAATTTTGACATGCTTCTTTGGTAATTGATTAAGCAGACTTGCTTGAACATTATATCTCTAAAGAACGCTAACATGTCTTCTAAGTAAATGAGTAATTGCTGACTTTCAGAAGTTTCAGAGGGGGTGTACTCATTTATGCTGTGCACTGTAGATAGATAGATAGATAGATAGATAGATAGATAGACAGACAAACACACAGATAGATAGATAGATAGATAGATAGATAGTCCGATAAACAGACAGATAGATATATAGTCCGATAAACAGATAGAGAGATAGATAGTCCGATAAACCGATAGATAGATAGATAGATAGATAGATAGATAGATAGATAGATAGATAGTCCGATAAACCGATAGATAGATAGATAGTCCGATAAACAGATAGAGAGATAGATAGTCCGATAAACCGATAGATAGATAGATAGATAGATAGATAGATAGATAGATAGATAGATAGATAGATAGATAGATAGATAGATAGATAGATAGATATTCCGGTAAACAGATAGAGAGATAGATAGTCCGATAAACCGATAGATAGATAGATAGATAGATAGATAGATAGTCCGATAAACAGGTAGATAGATAGATAGTCCGATAAACAGATAGATAGATAGATAGATAGATAGATAGATAGATAGATAGATAGATAGTCCGATAAACCGATAGATGGATAGATAGATAGATAGATAGATAGATAGATAGATAGTCCGATAAACAGACAGATATATAGATAGATAGATAGATAGATAGATAGATAGTCCGATAAACAGACAGATAGATAGTCCGATAAACAGGTAGATAGTCCGATCAACCAATAGATAGATAGATAGATAGATAAATAGATAGATAGATAGATAGATAGTCCGATAAACCGATAGATAGATAGATAGATAGATAGATAGATAGATAGATAGTCCGATAAACCGATAGATAGATAGTCCGATAAACAGGTAGATAGTCCGATCAACCAATAGATAGATAGATAGATAGATAGATAGATAGATAGTCCGATAAACCGATAGATAGATAGTCCGATAAACAGGTAGATAGTCCGATCAACCAATAGATAGATAGATAGATAGATAGATAGATAAATAGATAGATAGATAGATAGATAGATAGATAGATAGTCCGATAAACCGATAGATAGATAGATAGATAGATAGATAGATAGATAGATAGATAGATAGATAGATAGTCCGATAAACCGATAGATAGATAGATAGATAGATAGATAGATAGATAGATAGATAGTCCAATAAACAGACAGATATATAGATAGATAGATAGATAGATAGTCCGATAAACAGACAGATAGATAGTCCGATAAACAGATAGATAGACAGATAGATAGTCCGATAAACCGATAGATAGATAGTCCGATAAACAGGTAGATAGTCCGATCAACCAATAGATAGATAGATAAATAAATAGATAGATAGATAGATAGTCTGATAAACAGACAGACAGATAGATAGATAGATAGTCTGATAAACAGATAGATAGATAGTCCGATAAACCGATAGATAGATAGATAGATAGTCCGATAAACCGATAGATAGATAGATAGATAGATAGTCCGATAAACCGATAGATAGATAGATAGATAGATAGTCCGATAAACAGATAGATAGATAGATAGTCCGATAAACAGATAGAGAGATAGATAGGCCGATAAACAGATAGATAGATAGTCCGATAAACCGATAGATAGATAGATAGATAGATAGATAGTCCGATAAACCGATAGATAGATAGATAGATAGATAGTCCGATCAACAGATAGATGGATAGATAGTCCGATAAACAGATAGATAGATAGTCCGATAAACCGATATATAGATAGATAGATAGATAGATAGTCCGATAAACCGATAGATAGATAGATAGATAGATAGATAGTCAGATAAACCGATAGATAGATAGATAGATAGATAGATAGATAGATAGATAGATAGATAGATAGATAGTCCAATAAACAGACAGATAGATAGATAGATAGATAGATAGTCCAATAAACAGACAGATGGATAGATAGATAGATAGTCTGATAAACAGACAGATAGATAGATAGACACAGACAGATAGATAGATAGTCTGATAGACAGACTGATAGACATCTATCTATCTGTCTGTGTGTCTATCTATCAGACTATCTATCTATGTCTGTCTATCAGACTATCTATATCTATCTATCTATCTATCTGTTTGTCTGTCTGTCTTGTTTTCTAAATATTTCTACCTCTGAAGTGCTCAGAAAGGACAAAACGTCTGTAAAGAAAACTTTAAATTTACTGAGAAATATAAAACTTTTTTGCAAATACTTATAATAAAAAAATAGCTAAAAATAAAAAATGTAGGTGGGGCTGCTGAAAATGTTGGCAGTGCACTTAAATATCAAAACTACTGCAGAACGATATCTTTATTGTTGATAACCTACTTTTATATTACTTTTTAAAGTACATCCTTCTGACATTCTGCTATGCTTTTCCTTTTGTGTTCCAGGGAAATAAGATTGGAGAGTAAATAGGAGGGTAAGTAAATAATGACTGAATTTAACTGTAACAATTCAAGACAGTGACAAGAATGTGACATTTCAGTGCCCTTTTCGACATTATTTAGTAAATTCATGCAATAGGAAGTGTTGGAAATAATGATGTAACTCTTCCTCACCTTAGCGTGCATTTATTGCTTCTAAAAGCGTGCCAAAGACTTGTCTGTGCTGGTGTTGACGGCGAGGCAGCTGCGTTCCTGCAGGCTGTCTTCAGCTGCCGCTAAAAGCTTGGTAGATGTTATTAAGCGGCAGCGAAATGACATCATAGCACGCAATAAGGTTTGATCTGGTGACCCAGTCTTGAGGATGTTTTTGTTTCTTCACTTACATTGTCAAGGGCATCTTTTATGTTGTTATCTGGGAAAGAATGTGGCATTTTTATCAACGAGTTTCCCCACTACACGTTTTGCCCCACAGCTTTAAACAGACCCAGCCGTTGCAAAAGAAAAAAAACCTTCAGAGAGCAGAAGAAGTCCTTGAATGCTGGCCGTTGGTTTTCATTTGGGAATTTCAGACAAGATAAGAGGAAACTACTTGGCGAGAAATGAAAAGAGAACAAGTTCTTGCAGTTTAACAGTTTGTAATCAGCACTAATGAGGCCTACATCTCTCTTGTGCAACTATAGAATCATTTCACTAGGCTGTTCAGTAACAGACAGTAACCTTGGCAACTATGATATATATTAAAGGGTATTATGATTCAAGACTTCAAACCAAAGCTAATTAAGACTACTTAAATTGGATTATGACCGTTATATATCAGCGGCAAATAAGGATGTGCTCACCTTATTGTCTGTCTCGGCATTGATCTGTGCGTTTTGGATTACGTTCAATTTGATTTAAGCAGGCCGATATGACATCATACACACATAAGCCGGAAACGGGCTGATAAATCAAGGTGATGTCGGCACCTCCAGGGTTTGTCTGAAGATTCAGACTTGAGTAGAATGACCCTGCGCTCTCTCTCTCTCTCCCTGAAAATCTCCCCTCCGTAGTCGCTTTCCTTACAATGCGGCGGCATCATCAATAGTCATTTATAGAAGGGACGCTTTCCACACCGATAGATGCAATGAAGATTCATAGCTGCCATTTGAATGCAGGTGTGGGCAGGTGTGTGCGCGTGATGAAAATGCGCATACATTCACGCTCTTTCTTTTCAGTAACGTGGCCTTGCTTGTGCGGTGAGGGAGAGAGGAGATCTGGAAAGTAGGAATAAATCTCTGTTGTGTCATACAGGTGTGATGCCGGATTTGAGGGTGATGTGGAGGTCTGTTGAAGGTCAGTAAAAGGTCACACTTACACCTGCGCAAGCATCCATTCCCGAGATACATGGAGCCGTGTTCATCTAATGGCACTAAAGTGGTAGATGCCCTTTAACATTGATTCAGAACAAGCCACCTTTCCTCGCTTTTTGAATCTGCAGTGGCACGGCAACAGAAAATCACATTTTAAGCTTTAAATGTGAGTCTAAATTGAATGTGATCTGATAAAAAAGACTGATGCCGCATAATGGAATACAAACGCATATTTCTATTGGTTTGTCCTTGTTAGCTGCAAAAAAAATCAAATAAAAAAAACACTCAGCATGACCAGAGTAGTCTGATTCACAAACAATTGACTCTTTTGAGACGGTTCTTTTTAGTGAATCTAAAACACAAAACATTACTATTTAAAGGGTTAGTTCACCCAAAAATGAAATTATTTATTCACCCTCATGTTGTTCCACACCCGTAAGACCTTCGTTCATCTTCGGAACACAAATTAAGATATTTTTGATAAAATCCGATGGCAAGATTGACAGCAAGATAATTAACACTCAGAAAGCTACTAAAGACATATTTAAAACAGTTCATGTGACTACAGTGGTTCAACCTTAACTCACGTGTTTCAAAAAAAGTGAAGTCTGATTCAACAAATGACTCTTATGAGCCGGTTCTTTTTAGTGACTCAAAAACATACAATGTTATTTGTTTAGTCTGATTCACGAAAGAATCTTGTGAGCCAGCTCTTTTTAATGCATTAGAAACATTCTGTGCAACCAGTGTAGTCCAAATCACAAATGAATCTTTTAGTGAATCAAAAACATACAGCCTTACCAGTGTAGTCCGATTCAAAATCAAATAATTTATACACAGTAAAATTCCCAGAGTTAAATCAACTCTGCTCAGAGTACATATGGTCCCTCTCTAAATAGTGTTAAAGTAACACTGAAGCAGAGTTAAAGTTAATGAGATAATTAAGCAATTAATAAGGCTGTGACTGAAGTCAGTTGTAGTTCTTCAGTGATTCTGCTTGTTAACAGCAGGTGTTCATCACTAATGCACAATCATTACTTAATTAATTGTTTAATTATCTCATTAACTTTAACTCTGCTTTAGTGTTATTTTAACACTATTTAGAGAGGGACCATATGTACTCTGAGCAGAGTTGATTTAATTCTGGAGATTTTGCTGTGTACCTGGTATTAAGATGCATTTTGGTCAATCAGATCACAAGTGGGCGACGCTAAATAGAGGTGTAAACGTGGTCTAACACGTTTAGAGCTTGTCCACCTTAAATCAATTCCAGAGGTAGTCAAAAACGCATTCAACCAGATTGCTTTCGTAGTGTAGACTCTCATATGGTCAAATGCATTCGAACTAAAAGACCGCCTACTGGCCTAATGCGTAACCATTATAAGAAGTGCGCTAGCCAGATTGGATTAAAACTCTGTTGGCTGGAGAGCCAAGTTTGGTTTGAAGACGAAAAATGTACCAAACACAATGTTTTCTCACCATTCCTGATTTCTAACACGGACTCACTGCATTCGGCATGGCTATTAGAGCAGAAATGAACGCTGATGCTCTCTGTCTCTCTGGCGCCTCCGGGCATGTTCATATGTAAATCGTGCAAGCTTATTTTAAAAACATACATTTACCCACCCATAGACCCTCACCTCTAAGAAATAGTTATTTTTATTGAATTAGACACGTTTATTACTACCAGAGTAGTCTGATTCATGAACAAATGAATCTTGTGAGTCAATTTTTTTAGTAAATTAAAGACAAGCCTTTAATCGGACAAAACTGATAATGTTGTATGTTTTTGAGTCTCTAAAAAAAGCTGCCTTATGAGAGCCATTTTGTTCATGAATCATTTTAATTAGTTTATGACTCATTTGTTCAGGAATCATACTTATTTGTTCATGAATCATAGCTATACCTATTATCATGAGGCAGCTTTTTAGTGACTCAAAAACATATAACATTATCAGTTTAGTCTGATTCACAAACAAATAAATCTTGTGAGTCAGTTTCTTTTTAAAGAATCAGAAACATACAGTGCAACCAGTGTAGTCCAAATCATGAACAAATGAATCTCTCTTAGTGAATCAAAAACTTATAACTTTAGTGTAATCTGATTCACAAACAAATGACTCTTACGAGCCGTTCTTTTGAGTGAATTTAAAACCATATAATGCAACCAATATAGTGCAATTCAAAAACAAATGACTATTATATGCCAATTCTTGTTATTGGATCAAAAACATATAATGCAACCACAAAAATGACTATCATGAGCCAGTTCTTTTTGGTGATTTTTCTCATTTTTTTCTCATTCTCATTTAGAAATACTGATTTGATGAATTTGCACTGATTCTCATTCGCATACAAAGGGGACGTTTCTTAAAGGCACAGCAGCAATGATCTGGAAAATGATCGAGAAAAAATGACTTTGTGGTGGAAAAACACATTAGTGACACAAAGTGGACTTCAGAGAAAAAAATGAATAAAAACATGTATGATATAACCCTTTTATAACTGTAGCGTGTTCAACCAATAGCTTAATAGGCCAGAACATTCTTTATTTCCCTTTGCTTTTATTATTCCATTATTCCTTTAAATGAATCATAAACTCTGAAGCCTATATAAATCGTAATCATGAATCATCTATGAAGAGTTGAAGGTGCACACCTGAGGTTCTGTTGCCAGTGCTGTTGTAGACATGGTTTATTTTTGTATTTGGCCGAGGGCTTTATAGATCTGGAAGTATTAAACTGGGGAAAATAGAGGAAAGAGATATTTGCATGTGAGAGATGCACGGTTGTATCTTTTGTAGTGTCTTCATAGAATTTTTTTAGAAGGTAATATTGTTTTATAATATAAACATATATAGAACTAAATCTGTATACAATGAGCTGTATGTTAATGCAGCTGGATCTCATTCTCTGAGCTATACAAGTTTCCCACCAAATCAGAGGAAGCGTTGATATTATAATAAGAAGGAAACAAATATGTAAAGCTGTGTGGATGGTAGATTAGTGTACTTGCCTCTATAATTCATGCAAAAACAACAAGCCACATTTTTACTTTAACAATGTTGTTTGAAATAAAGCCAGCTGGAAGCCATTTCAGAGGTATTCTCCAGCTGGTTCTTATGTTCAGAATGAAAATACTGGTTTGATCTGGTTTCAGGTACGGCAGGAATACTTGTTTGGCCTGCTTATCTTTTTAGATATCTGAATGTACTTCAGACTCAGAAATATGGACCTATCGCAATGGAATACTAGCATCTATTAGTCTAATAGTTTAATTTTATGCACAAATACACATTTCAAACAGTATACTGCATGTTAAATCTAATTCAATTATGTGCAAAATGTAATTCAATAAGTAGTGTCAAGTTATCGTCTCAGATTAAATAGCTATTTTGCATGCATTTGGACATTTTTGTATCATTAAGTCTAGGTATGCACACTATACCGGTATCGAATTGGTAATAAAAAAATTATTTTTTAAATAGTATTGGTCAATTTTTAGATTTATATTGGCCAGTATTACATATTTAATTGTGCATGCTCATTTTCCATGTTTTTTCATTTAGATGACTTTTAATGTTCAGTTAAAGCTAATCTTTAACTCTTTCCCCATCAGCGTTTTTTTTTTTTTTTTTTTTTTTTTAAGTTACATATTTTGTTGTATCAATATCTAAACAGCAACATTCTAAACAAAAAGTTGAGAAAACTGCATTTTTGTTGAAGACAATGTCTGGATCAGATTCAGAATGATGATTAAAATATTGATGGAGCAGATCATGTCCATCAAAACCCCAAAACGCCTGCACAGTCCTCTACTTCTTCCTGGGTTTGACATTTCATTCAGTAATGTTAGGCAGTTTGGATTCATATGCTGTTTAATATTTAATGATTGCATTGTGCATACACAATGCTTTACTTGCTTGTTTCTGATTTTTTTTTTTTTTTTTTTTGGCTTGTGTTTTGATCTGGATATTACGGAAGAGGATTAGGGCCAAGCAATAATAAAAAAATAAAACCATCTCGAGATTGAAGTTGTTAAATTTAGAGAAAAAACTCGTTAAATTGCGAGAAAAAAGTCGAGATAAAATGTTGAGAATAAAGTCATTAAATTATGAGAATAAAGTCATTAAATTATGAGAAAAAAGTAGTTAAATTACAAGAAAAAGTTGTTAAATTACGAATTTGTTCTCATAATTTAACGACTTTTTTCTCGTAATTTAATGACTTTATTCTCATAATTTAATGACTTTATTCTCAACATTTTATCTCGACTTTTTCTCGAAATTTAACAAAATTTTTCTCATAATTTAACGAATTTATTCTCGTAATTTAACTACTTTTTTCTTGTAATTTAATGACTTTATTCTCAACATTTTATTGCGACTTTTTTATCGAAATTTAACGAGTTTTTTCTCGTAATTTAACGAGTTTATTCTCAACATTTTATCTCGACTTTTTTCTTGAAATTTAACGAGTTTTTTCTCGTAATTTAATGTGTTTATTCTCAACATTTTATTTCGACTTTTTTTTCTCGAAATTTAACAACTTTAATCTTGAGATGGTTTTATTTTTTTATTATTGCTTGGCCCTAATCCTCTTCCGTAGTATATTCTGTACTCTTTCCAAAAAAAAAGAAAATAAAAGCATAATAGTGCCCCCTACCCTATAACATTGAATACATGGATTGCCAGAAATTTCCATCAATGGCTCCAAAGTCCCTTTAAAGGCTTAGTTCCTACGCCTTCCCTATTCTACTTACGGAAAAAATTGAACTGGCGCTGTGTTCGTTCCGTAAGTAGAATAGGGAAGGCGTAGTACATACAGTGTGAGCTTTTTGAAGAATACGAAAGTGCGGTTTTGGTGGAACCGCAATTTAGAAAATGGCCGATCGTTTCGCTAGATAAGTCCCTTATTCCTCGTCTGGGATCGTTTAAAGCCCTTTGAAGCTGCACTGAAACTGTAATTTTGACCTTCAACCGTTTGGAGGCCATTGAAGTCCACTATAAGGAGAAAAATCCTGGAATGTTTTCATCAAAAACCTTAATTTCTTTTCGACTGAAGAAAGAAGGACATGGACATCTTGGATGACATGGGGGTGAGTAAATTATCAGGAAAATTTTATTTGAAAGTGAACTAATCCTTTAAGACAAAACATTTCACTCTGCGGCCATCTTTGAAATGCCTCTTGGGAACGTGCAGCTCCTAACTCTTTGAATGGGGAAACATCAAATTCTCCAAACTGCTCACCAATGAAATCTGACAACAACTGTCTGATAAATTTTGTTTCTAAACATTTAAATCATGACAAAGTTTTTCAGGCTGGACCAAGCTAATGCGCATGTGCAGTCCTAAGCGCGCGTACTAGAACATTGACTGATTCTATGGGAACCGGAGCTTCTAACGGCAGCTGCAGTGATGGGATAAATTTACAGATTGCGATTGGCTCATTTTTTTTTTAGAAGGTGGGACTTATTCTGCCATATTGTGCGTTGAACCATCTTTCTGTATATAAAGACTTTGATGGCTCGTAATAAAACAAGAATCAACATTAGCTTGCTTTTTTCAGAGATGGTGAGAACTGAAGGATTTGAAATGCTGTAAAAGCGACGCACAACCAAAACAACGTTCTTCCGTAAAATACATTCAGTTTTGTTTTTTTAACCGCTAGAGTGCCAAAAGTTATAGTGTACCTTAAATTTATTGGTTATTGGCCATAACATGAAAATAATTATCAACTTATGTACGTCACACAAAATGCATATTATTGCAATATTTAACAAAATACTATGCTAGTATGCTATTCATAACAGCTGTTGTAAAGGAAGTCAATGTGGAAGTAATGGACATTGCGGCAGTGGGTTGTTTAATCATGCCTGATCTGAAATCAGTTCATACGAAAGATCTGCGCTCATCTAAATCAGCCTGTTGTTGTCATAGACCTTCCTGTGAGAATCAAGCTTGAGTGTAAGTGTGTGTGTGTGTGCATATATGTGTGTGTTTGTCAGCTGGTTGTGAGTGTGAGTTATATTTGCTTTCAGCCATTCTTTACAGCACATGCTGCATAAGTGCACGAGACTGTCAGAGCACTTCATCACACAGGCTTTTTGGTAAATGCAAATGCAGAGCTTGATTCTCCCTCGCTCAGGTGTCACCCTCTTCAAGAGTCAAGGTGAGACGGGAGAGGCAGACAGGAAAAGGAAGAGACTAGGCCAGTATGAGCTCTCAAGATAGAAACCTGCAGCCATGGACTGAATTGGTAGATTTTTTTAGGTTCAGATGTTTATTTATTTACTTGTTTTGTAGTGTGATCTAATTCAGTCACTATTAGTAAGTGCACACACATTGTTTTTTGACACTGAAACATACAATATAAACATACAACATCTAAAATGGATTTTTCATTTTGGTGATATTGTACTTTTTTTATAGGCTACATTAGAGTTGTTACATTTAAGATGCTTCAATATTGTTTGTTTTTTCATATGTTGGAGGCTATACGTTTGTATATTTTTCAGTATGTTGATATTGTATGTTTTTCAAAGGATTTGCATTTTAGATGCTTGATATTGTATGTTTTTATATTGAAAGGTTTGCATTTTAGATGCTTCAATAGGATGATATTGTAATTTTTTATACATTAAAGGCATTACGTTTTAGATTTTTCTATATGTTGATACTGTTTTTCATATGTTAGAGGCTATTAATTTTACAAGGAAGCCCAATACATTGATATTGTACATTTTCGTATGTTAAAGTGGTACACTTTCAAATGCTTCAATACGTTAATATTGTATGTTTTTTATATGTTGAAGGGTTTGCATTTTAGATGCTCTGAATCATTGATATTGTACATTTTTCATACATTAAAAGGTACAAATAAACGTACAAATATAGAATAGAGACACATGTTTACTTCAGCTCTTGTACATTGATGTCTATCATTTCCCTTCATCCATATGAGAACAGGCTCATCATCTGGCTCACTGTAAAGGGAAATGAAGCCATCAAAGAGCGAATTCAGTCTCAATCAAATCGATTTTTCTATTCATGGAACAATAGCTCCTCTTTCGTGTAATCAGCAGCCGTGCCATCTTCTCTCATTCTTATAGAGAAGACCCATTATGTAATCCCAACCACTGCTGTGGAGTTCATCTGCAGTCTCTTTGTTCCTCATGCTTCTTTCTGATAGGTGCCTTTTTTTGCCAATCAGATTTGGAAGCCAAAATTAGTGTTACGCATAGGTTACTGAAGATAAGGTTACAATTTATCAGGTGTCAATGGAATGTAGTGCAAATCAAGGAAGATTTAGTGGTTTTAATTGAGTTTCAATGAATTCATTAAAAGGTTAGTTCACCCAAAAATTTAATTTCTGTCATTAATTACTCACCCTCATGTCGTTACACACCTGTAAGACCTGTACGTTCATCTTCATAACACATATTAAGATCTTTTTGATGTTGTGCCGATAGCCTAGTGGTTAGTGCGCCGACACATGGCGCAAATGCGTTCACGGCAACCCGAGTTCGATTCCCGTCTCGAGGTCCTTTACTGATCCTGCCCCCCTCTCTCTGCCCAGTGCTTTCCTGTCTGCTCTCTACTGTCCTCTCCAAATAAAGGCACAAAAAAAGATCTTTTTGATGAAATCTGAGAGCATTCTGTCCCTCCTTAGACAACTACATGACTACCACTTTGCCGCTGCAAAAAGTTCATAAAGAGATCATAAAACTAATCCACATGAATTGAGCGGTTTAGTCTAAATTTTCTGAAGAGACGCGGGCTGCGTCCGAAAACTGGAAAATGCTGCCTTCTGAGGACACATTTCAAGGTAGGAAGGAGAGCATCCGAATCTGTCCCTCCGTTTCATAGACCTTCATCTGACGAATTTTGAAGGAACATAGATGTATCCTTAGCTGCCTTTGATACCACTTTGCTTTCCACTGTGCTTGAGCTAGAAAAATAAAATGGCGTCCGAAAGCTGCGTTTACTTCAGTTTGTGTATATGTAATTTTGACCAACATATTTCAATTTTGATATCATCATCGAGAAAATCTGTAATAATTAAATATTTGTTTAGTTCTTCCAGCTCGCGCTATATTGCTGTGATCATTAAACTGTTATGCTGCCTGAGTCTGTCCGAAATCAGTTTTGTGAGGGCCTTTTACAAAGTCTACAATTTTCTTATAAGACAGCGAGGCAGCAAGACAGCTACCTAGGTTTTCGGAGGCAGCCGCGATCACTTTAAATGATGAACAGTTTGAATTTAGGCTTTTATTCACATATAAACATTCATCAGCTCACACATTAGTTGTGGTAAACAGAAGCTCAAGCATGTTTGATTGACGTGTGTGAGAACCAGGTTCATTCTCGTGCGTTACACAGCATGTTTGAGCTTCCTGAAGAGGTTTGTTCACATGCGTCAAGCAGGTTTCAATTGTTTCGGTCTCTTTGAAAAATGTGGACTAAACCTCTCAATCCATATGGATTAGTTTTTACGTTCTCTTCATGAACTTTTTGAAGCGTCAAAGTGGTAGTCGTGTAGCTGTCTATTAGGGCTGGGCGATATATCGCATGAGATTGTCACGCGCATTTCGTCAGTAAAGCCGGTTCCCTGATTACCACTAAATCGCCATCACCTGCTTTCAAATGGAGCGACATTTAATAGACAGAGCCGTAGATCACTGACAAGCTACGCAATATTGCATTCATATCGCAGATGAATCGCCTTCGATAATGAACGCGATATTGCGCGGCTTGTCAGTGAACTACGGCTCTGTCTATTAAATGGCGCTTTATTTGAAAGCAGGTGATGGCGATTTCGCGGTAATCAGGGAACCGGCTTTACTGACGAAATGCGCGTGACAATCGCATGCGATATATCGTGCAGCCCTACTGTCTATGAAGGGACAGAAAGTAATCAAATATCTGAATTTGTGTTCCGAAGATGAACAAAAGTCTTACAGGTTTGGAAGGAGTAATTAATGACATAATTTTCATTTTTGGGTGAACTAACTCTTTAAGGGCTTGTTTAATATGGCAAAGACAATATTACAGTGCTGGCAGTAAGAACCAGAAAGACAAGCTGTGGCCATATGGTCGGGTGTGGGCAGAAAGGCTATTTTTGCTGATCTTAAATCAGCTTTGAGGTGAGCTATATTGTTGTTGGGGTTAAGGCTTGGAGAAGCTGGTCGCAGACCAGTGCAGGAGGCCAACATTAGATATTGGTTTCTCTTGCTGACAGTGCAACTGTCAATATTCAGCTCCGGTGTGAGACACAGCCCAACCAAAATCTTTCTCTTTGCAGACCGTTTCAACTTTGACCTTTGATTTGATTTTGTAGAATGTGTGCAGTGGCCTTGACTGAGACCCGGAATCCTCCTGATCCCTCCCTTCACTTTTTCTATCATTTCCCAGAGAGAGCGAGAAAGATTGGAAGAGAAATGAAAGAGGTGGACTTGTGTTTGAGTGTGTGTGTGTGTGTGTGTGTGTGTGTGTGTGTGTGTGTGACTAAGAGTGCATGAAGTCAGATATGTTGGTGGAGCTTGTCTTAAAAATAGACATTTTATCATATTTGGCATCTCAATGCAGTGGTGTAGCGGTGATTGACGAATCACTTTGACAAACCTATCCAGTTTTATCCAGACGCTGTGTTATAGTAGCCAATCAGATGTAGATGTGTGACACAGGAGGAAGGGGATGCTTCATCTTTGCTGTCAGTGACACTGACCCATCACTAACCCAGCAGATGGGTTACACAAACAGGCTTGACCAATGTATGGACAGTTGTACACTTTACAGTTCATTGTGGATATCTATAAATATAATATAAATGTATATATATATATATATATATATATATATATATATATATATATATATTATAAAACAATAATATTACATAATATAAACTCGAAATTGCGTCTTATAAGTCAGAACTGCATGATATAAACTCTCAATTCGGAGAAAAAACGTCAGTCTTTCAGTCTTTTTCCCTTCACAACTGGACATTATAACACGCAATTGCGAGTTTATATCTCACAATTATGACTTTATAAGACTCAGTTGACTGTTCGCAAAGACCCTTCCCCCTTTCAGTTACTTACAGTTGCTACGTCCGACAAGCCATGCATAGGCTACATCATATTCTCACGCAGTGAAAAATACATCGCGGAGCAAAGAGGACACTGACAACGCATCGACAGACAAGACAGAGCAGGTTATTTTTGATATGAAACAAAATCTCTTTTTAAAGAAATTTAAACAATAAATACTGTTTTGTGGTTTTTTAATGTGTTGTGACAGATTCAAGCAGCTCGTGAACCTATCATCTCTTCCTACTATTTAATTTATAGCATCAAATAGCCTAAACATGAATGAACATCAGAAGGAATGTTGTTTAAACCATGGAAAGACATCAGTACACACCATTTTTTAAGTTCAAATTGGACAAAATGTCGGATTCGGCGTTATGATTGGCTAGCTCGCCTGTCAATCAAACTCCCGGCGAAAGGCCAATTGTGAATTTATATCAAGCAACTCTGACTTTATAACTCACAATTCTGACTTTATATCATCCAATTCTGGCTTTATATCACGCAATTCTGACTTTATATCACACAATTCTGACTTTATATCACACAATTCTGACTTGATATCTCACAATTCTGACTTTATAATTCATAATTCTGACTTTATATCACACAATTCTGGCTTTATATCTCACAATTCTGACTTTATAATTCATAATTCTGACTTTATATAACACAATTCTGACTTTATAACTCATAATTCTGACTTTATATCACACAATTCTGACTTTATAACTCATAATTCTGACTTTATATCACCCAATTCTGGCTTTAAATCTCACAATTCTGACTTTATAACTCAAAATTCTGACTTTATAACTCATAATTCTGACTTTATATCACCCAATTCTGGCTTTATATCTCACAATTCTGACTTTATAACTCAAAATTCTGACTTTATAATTCATAATTCTGACTTTATATCACCCAATTCTGGCTTTATATCTCACAATTCTGACTTTATAACTCACAATTCTGACTTTATAATTCATAATTCTGACTTTATATCACACAATTCTGGCTTTATATCTCACAATTCTGACTTTATAATTCATAATTCTGACTTTATATAACACAATTCTGACTTTATAACTCATAATTCTGACTTTATATCACACAATTCTGACTTTATAACTCATAATTCTGACTTTATATCACCCAATTCTGGCTTTAAATCTCACAATTCTGACTTTATAACTCAAAATTCTGACTTTATAATTCATAATTCTGACTTTATATCACCCAATTCTGGCTTTATATCTCACAATTCTGACTTTATAACTCACAATTCTGACTTTATAATTCATAATTCTGACTTTATATCACACAATTCTGACTTTATATCACACAATTCTGACTTTATATCACACAATTCTGACTTTATAACTCACAATTCTGACTTTATATTACACAATTCTGACTTTATATCACCCAATTCTGGCTTTATATCTCACAATTCTGACTTTATATCATCCAATTCTGGCTTTATATCACACAATTCTGACTTTATATCACCCAATTCTGACTTTATATCGACAATTCTGACTTTATATCATCCAATTCTGGCTTTATATCACCCAATTCTGGCTTTATATCTCACAATTCTGACTTTATATCATCCAATTCTGGCTTTATAACACACAATTCTGACTTTATATCACCCAATTCTGACTTTATATCGACAATTCTGACTTTATATCACCCAATTCTGTCTTTATATCTCACAATTCTGACTTTATATCACCCAATTCTGGCTTTATATCTCACAATTCTGACTTTATATCATCCAATTCTGGCTTTATAACACACAATTCTGGCTTTATATCACCCAATTCTGGCTTTATATCACACAATTCTGACTTTATATCTCACAATTCTGACTTTATATCACACAATTCTGGCTTTATATCACACAATTCTGGCTTTATATCACACAATTCTGACTTTATATCACACAATTCTGACTTTATATCATCCAATTCTGGCTTTATATCACACAATTCTGACTTTATATCACACAATTCTGGCTTTATATCTCACAATTCTGACTTTATATCAAGCAATTCTGACTTTATATCACACAATTCTGACTTTATATCACACAATTCTGACTTTATATCACACAATTCTGGCTTTATATCACACAATTCTGACTTTATATCATCCAATTCTGGCTTTATATCACACAATTCTGACTTTATATCACACAATTCTGGCTTTATATCTCACAATTCTGACTTTATATCATCCAATTCTGGCTTTATATCACACAATTCTGACTTTATATCACACAATTGTGGCTTTATATCACACAATTCTGGCTTTATATCACACAATTCTGGCTTTATATCACACAATTCTGGCTTTATATCACACAATTCTGACTTTATATCACACAATTCTGACTTTATATCACACAATTCTGACTTTATATCACACAATTCTGACTTTATATCACACAATTCTGGCTTTATATCACACAATTCTGGCTTTATATCACACAATTCTGACTTTATATCACACAATTCTGACTTTATATCTCACAATTCTGACTTTATATCATCCAATTCTGGCTTTATATCACACAATTCTGGCTTTATATCACACAATTCTGGCTTTATATCATCCAATTCTGGCTTTATATCACACAATTCTGGCTTTATATCACACAATTCTGGCTTTATATCACACAATTCTGACTTTATATCACACAATTCTGGCTTTATATCACACAATTCTGACTTTATAACTCACAATTCTGACTTTATAATTCATAATTCTGACTTTATATCTCGCAATTCTGAGAAAAAAATTGAGATAAAAAGTCGCAATTACCTTTGTTTTTTATTTCATGGCAGAAACAAGCTTCCATACTAATCTGCCTAAATATAGCGTTTTTTTATATTGTCCAGAATCGCAGCTGTAGAACATTGCATGTATCAGGAGCGGGATCACATTTGTTTGCATTTTCTTTTGTGTTTTGACTAGAATGGATAGCATGCTGCAAAAAAGATAGGATAGATTTGACCGCAGACCGAGCTGTGAATAGAAAACATTGGCTTTAACAATTTAACACAACAAAACTTTCAAAACAACACATTCCAATATTGGATCATCACTCATTATTGAAAGAATGATTTAAATGAAAGAATTACATTGCTCTTTCATAAAGTGTCGGGGTCTTCTCCACCTCTTTAAATGGCATCTACGATGGTCTCAATAAAAGTGCATATGAGGCAAAGCCTGCTCTTCCATCTCCATCTCACACTCTCTTTTTCTTCCTACTCTCGTCTTCCTCTCTGATTGGAATTTCATGATGATATTCTTGGCTCTTTAACGAAGCAGATTCTGTATTGTTAATTACGCACTTAACTGACCCAAGCAGAAAAACTTCATCTGAAACGCAGACCTGTGTAGTTCAGACCAAAGGGGATACTGAGCAACTCGACCCGTCCTTTCAGCCTTTAGCCATTAGAGATTCGTTTTTTTATTCAGCCCTTTTAATCACTTCAACGCAGTTTGACCTTCCTCTGTGCTTCCGTCGCCTACCTTTGATGCTTCAAACAGATACTGTAAGAATCAGCAAGCGATGAATATGAAAACGGCAGTAAATCTTATGGGAGAAGAAGGAGGGCGAGCAAAAGGAAGTTTGGTGGAATTAAAAAGAAGCAACTACTGGAGAGTTTGTGGAGGTGGATTTGTTCTTTCAGACGCTTTCATTGCAAGCCACATACACATCCTGCAGTCTGACCTTGTATCTCTGTAGTTTAATTCTCCACTGTATATAATCATTAGCATTCCAAGAAGAAAATTCATCAAGACAGCTGGAATATACTGAATGCTTTTAATATATAATCTCAGTAGTGTAAGCAATGCTAAGACTGCAAGAAAGTGTCATAAAATTAATTAAATGGTAGTCTTATAGAATACATCCAGATTCAAGCTGGTGGATGTACATCAGAAGCTGTATATCAGTTTGAGTTGATAGTGAATTATTATAATAATGTTCTTCAATATAAAGGAACACTTGCTCATTCTTAATGCTTCTTAAACAGCAATAAAAGAATCATCAAGTTCATTTGGAATCAGAACTAGAATCGTTATATTCAGAATTCCGGGCTTTATCAACATACGTGGTTGAAACAATTGCAAGTTACTTGGGGATGAGCTTTTTTGTGTATGTTTTGATTAGTTTTTTTGTTGACGTGGTTGAAACAATTGCAAGATTCTTTTGAAGGAGTTTTGTTTTGTTTTGTTTTGTTTTGTTTTGTTTTGTTTTGTTTTGTTTTGTTTTGTTTTGTTTTGATGTGGTTGAAACAATTGCATGTTACTTCTGGAGCAGCTTTTGTTTTGTTTTGCTTATTTTTGTTGATGTGATTAAAAGATTAAAACAAACTGTGTTTTGTTGACGTGGTTGAAACAATTGCACGCTTCTTCTGGAGCAGCTTTTTGTTTTGTTTTGTTGACGTGTTGAAACAATTGCAAGTTACTTCTGAAGGAACTTTTTTTTATTTGTTTTCTGTTTTGTTTTGTTGACATGGTTGAAACAATAGCAAGTTATTTCTGTGGGAACTTTTCTTGTTTTGCTGTGTTGTGTTGATATGTGGTTGAAACAATTGTAAGCTACTTGTGGAGGAACTGTGTTTTTTGTTGACGTGGTTGAAACAATTGCAAGTTACTTCTGGAGCAGCTTTTTGTTTTGTTTTGCTTAGTTTTGTTGATGTGATTAAAACAAACTGTGTTTTTTGTTGACGTGGTTGAAACAGTTGCACGCTACTTCTGGAGCAGCTTTGTGTTTTGTTTTATTGACGTGTTGAAACAATTGCAAGTTACTTCTGAAGGAACTTTTTTTTATTTGTTTCCTGTTTTGTTTTGTTTTGTTGACATGGTTGAAACAATTGCAAGTTATTTCTGTGGGAACTTTTCTTGTTTTGTTTTGCTGTGTTGTGTTGATATGTGGTTGAAACAATTGTAAGCTACTTGTGGAGGAACTGTGTTTTTTGTTGACGTGGTTGAAACAATTGCAAGTTATTTCTGGAGCAGCTTTTTGTTTTGTTTTGCTTAGTTTTGTTGATGTGATTGAAACAAAGTGTGTTTTTTGTTGACGTGGTTCAAACAATTGCACGCTACTTCTGGAGCAGCTTTTTGTTTTGTTTTGTTGACATGTTGAAACAATTGCAAGTTATTTCTGGCGGAACTTTTCTTGTTTTGTTTTGCTGTGTTGTGTTGATGTGTGGTTGAAACAATTGCAAGCTACTTGTGGAGGAACTGTGTTTCTTGTTGACGTGGTTGAAACAATTGCACGCTTCTGGAGCAGCTTTGTGTTTTGTTTTGTTTTGTTTTGTTTTGTTTTGTTTTGTTTTGTTTTGTTGACATGTTGAAACAATTGCACGCTACTTCTGGAGCAGCTTTGTGTTTTGTTTTGTTTTGTTGATCTGTTGAAACAATTGCAAGTTACTTCTGGAGGAACTTTTTTATTAGTTTTTTTTGTTTTGTTTTGTTTTGTTGACGTGGTGAAACAATTTCAAGTTATTTCTGGGGGAATGATTTTTTTTTATTTTGCTTTGTTTTGTTGACGTAGTTGAAACAAATGCAAGTTACTTCTGGAGGAGCTTTGTTTTTTGTTTTGTTTTGCTGTGTTTTTGTTTTGTTTCATTTTGATTTGATTTGTTTTGATGGCGTGGTTGAAGTTACTTCTGGAGCAACTTTTTTTTATTCGTTTTTTTTGTTTGATTTGTGTTTTGTTATTTGTGTTTTGTTTTTTGGTTTGGTTTTGTTTAGTTTTAGTTAGTGTAGTGCAGTGTACTGTAGTGTTAGTTTAGTTTAGTCAGGGATCAAATCCCTGGCTTGAGCCACAACACCACACCACCCCTTATATAACTTTTATTGAAACCTTGTGTAGACTGCAGTGCTAAGTGATGATAAACTGTTGTGATCGTCTTACGAAAAATCCCTCCTGTAGATTCATAAATCTAAGTTTACCACCACTGCACACAAGACTGTGTTTGGCATATCTGAACACTGCTATCTCCTGTCGTAAGCCACTTTGCTTACTTGATTACAGGTGATCAAACACCAACCATTTGGGTCGATGGACTTGCACATCGTACATTCATGACATAATTCTATTAATCTGCATATGAATTATGAGGAGTTACACAACTTCAAAGAGCTTGTAAATCCTCGTGGCTGGATGGCTGATTTATCGATTGGGCGTAGTAGAGATGCATTCTGCCATGTCCATGTAAGCTATAATGTTATTGCTAGTCATTAATCAAACCTGACAGAAACAAACTGCATCCGAACATCTTTTACTCACAGCTTAAGTCAACTACAGACAGAGAGACAAAGATAGATAGATAGAAAAAGATGAAACACGGAGAGAAGGAGAGCGAGAGCCAGCTATGACTATGACGGAGTAGGTCTGTCATAAAAAGGAAAGAAAAATCAAGGTCTGGAAATTGGCCCCATCTTCAGAAGAAACAAGTACAGTACGGTCGCAAGAAAACGCTGTATTCAATCACTCTATCAGTCTGATCTGAACCCTAGTAAGCTGCAGGGGGGCCTCTTACTTTTAACCCGCTCTACTGAATTCTCTTTTTTGGGATGTTTTTTATTCTTGGATTATTCTGATATTTTAAAATATGTACTGACTCACATTAAAATCACATTTCCAATATAGGCTATGGATGAAAGTGCCTTTTGCCCCTCACTAAGGAAAAAAAAAATACAATGTTAAATATGGAAATCAGAAAATGTTTGCATTTTAATTGTATTAGTTTAATTATTATTTTGTATCTCAAAATTCTTATTTGACTTTATCTTTGAGTTAATTATTATTTAATATTAAAAACTTGCATAATATTGCATATCAATGCCAAACAAGTCTAAAAGGCTCTGCAGCACATCGTCACAAGGCAATCTGTAAACAGTACCTAGAACTTGGGCAGCATATATTAATCCAGTGTGACTGAACAGTCTAGGAAGATTACCTAGCAGTGTCAGCATAAGCTAATTAATATTCATGAGCTCCGCCTTCTCCATGTAGTGATGCCACAATCCATCTTCATAGACAGCAACTTACAAACAGCAAGTAGTGCACAGGAGACTTGATTTACATTTGGTTTCAGTAAAATTTGGCGTTGGCATGCTGCTAAGCGAACGACGTGGAACTCTAATAGCATAAAAAATACATACACAGATATTGGGTAAAATAGGCCTACTATTTAATTATTTAGAACTATTTTTATCAATACTTTTTGGTATTAAAAGGACTGCAGTGTATATGAAAGCTTGTTTCCGCCACTAAATAAAAAATAAAAAAGGTAATTGCAACTTTTTATCTCACAGTTCTGACTTTTTTCAAATTGTGAGTTTATAATGCTTAATGTTAGTCTTTCTTTCCTCAGAATTGGAGTTTATATCTTGCAATTCTGACTTTATAACTCGCAATTGTGAGTTTATATCACAATTCTGACTTTATAACTCAGAATTATGAGTTTATTAACCGCAATTGTGAGTTTATATCTAGCAATTATGACTTTATAACTCGCCATTACGAGTTTATTGTGAGTTTATAATGCGCAATGTCTTTTTTTCCTCAGAATTGGACTTTATAACTCTCAATTATGAGTTTATATCAAAATTCTGACTTTATAACTTGCAAATGTGAGTGTACATCTCGAAATTCTGACTTTATAACTCGTAATTATGAGTTTATATCACAATTCTGACTTTATAACTCACAGTTCTGACTTTATAACTTGCAATTGTGAGTTTATATCTCACAATTCTGACTTTATAACTCACAGTTACGAGTGTATATCTCGAAATTCTGACTTTATAACTCGTAATTATGAGTTTATATCACAATTCTGACTTTATAACTCACAGTTCTGACTTTATAACTTGCAATTATGAGTTTATATCTCACAATTCTGACTTTATAACTTGCTCTTTTGATTTTATATCTCGCAATTCTCACTTTTTAACTCACAATTCTGACTTTATAACTCGCAGTTATGAGTTGATATCACGCAATTCTGACTTTATAATTCACAATTGTTTATATCACATAATTCTGACTTTATAACTCACAATTGTGAGTTTATATCATACAATTCTGAGAAAAAAAGTCAGAATTGCAAGATAAAAAGTCGAAATTATACCTTTTTTATGTTCTATTTAGTGTGCAGAAACGAGCTTCCATAGTGTATACTGTATATATATTTATAATACACACTTTTTTGTATCATTGCATGCTGGTATTTCATTCAGGACAAATGAGATGTCATAGAAGGCAACACATTTATGCTCCTTACCATTTGGAACACATCTTAAAGGACAAGGAAGTCTGTGAGATGAGAACATTGATCTTCTAAGGTGCCGCCCCATGAGGTCAGCAGTAAGTCTGCGTTTCCTATTTGATTCGGAGCACCACGCTGCTTTAATTTCCATGTTTATGAGAGCCTGAGTACAGCAGTTTTGGGTGTACAGTATTAATTAAAGTCCCCCCTTAGGATATTTTGTGTACTAGATCAAATGTATGTAAATATTTCTGGATTGCTGCATTTACGTATAAAGCCTTTAACATGTTTATTGATTTGTTTTTCCAGGAAATATGTTCTTGTCAGCATTATGATGTGGTGTGGATCCATAAATATTGGCGCTAGATGTATGTATTAACATTTAAGCGAAGCAAAAGTAACTGATTCAAGCACATTTACTGTATGTCGGCGGTCGGACATCCTGTCAGCATTACTCCACAAACACCTCCCCCGTTTTCCCATCGAATGCATAACCGATTACAAGCAAGTGCTTTGCCAGTAGCAAACTCTGCTCTAGATTTGGCAGTGCACTCATTTCCATGGAAACCCCTCCTTTACATCACACGCTTGGATGTGGCGGGTTTCACCCCCCTCTTGCATGTTCGAGCGGCGATCGGTGTGCTGAGTCACATGTTTCTATAAAACCGCAGAGCTTCACCAATTGCTTTTAATGGGAAAATCTGGCCAGTTCTTTATTAAATCACATCTTTAGTTGTTTATTTTGATGCTGTGAGTGGGCAAATTACACCTCATCTACTGTGAGGAGGAAAAGTAATCTAAATTTCTTAAAATGGCAGGGAATAACTAATGAACTGTTTTCAGATTGCAATTGATTTCCTCTGACAGCTGTGTTAAGAAAATGTAGTGCTTACCAAACATTCACCTTTAGAGGAAAATGGACTTCAAAGGAAAAGGCTTTTAAGAATCTTCACACAGCTCTATACACCAGCAATTCATAGTGTCCATGTCTCCTAGGTCTAAAAAATGTTTTATATAAAAACTCCATGTAAGTCTCATAAAAGTTGTTCACACATTATTTACTATTTAATATTATCTATTTATCTATATTAAATTTAACTTTCTAGTGATCTAGCATTCTAACTTTTGATCTAGGGATCTAGCGTTCTAACTTGCGATCTAGCGTTCTAACTTTTGATCTAGTGTTCTAACGTTCTAACTTTCGATCTAACGGTCTAGTGTTCTAACTTTTGATCTAGCGATTTGGCGTTCTAACTTACAATCTAGCGTTCGAACTTTCTATCTAGCGATCTAGCGTTCTAACTTTTGATCTAGGGATCTAGTGTTCTAACTTGCGATCTAGCGTTCTAACTTTTGATCTAGTGTTCTAACGTTCTAACTTTCGATCTAACGGTCTAGTGTTCTAACTTTTGATCTAGCGATTTGGCGTTCTAACTTACAATCTAGCGTTCGAACTTTCTATCTAGCGATCTAGCGTTCTAACTTTTGATCTAGGGATCTAGTGTTCTAACTTGCGATCTAGCGTTCTAACTTTTGATCTAGTGTTCTAACGTTCTAACTTTCGATCTAATGGTCTAGTGTTCTAACTTTTGATCTAGCGATTTGGCGTTCTAACTTACAGTCTAGCGTTCTAACTTTCTATCTAGCGATCTAGCGTTCTAACTTTCTAGCGTTCTAACTTTTGATCTAGCGATCTAGCGTTCTAACTTTCGATCTAGTGTTCTAACTTTCTATCTAGCGTTCTAACTTTCGATCTAGCTTTCTAACTTTCTATCTAGCGTTCTAACTTTTGATCTAGCGATCTAGCATTCTAACTTTCGATCTAGCTTTCTAACTTTCTATCTAGCGTTCTTTCTTTTGATCTAGCGATTTAGCGTTCTAACTTTCGATCTAGCTTTCTAACTTTCTATCTAGCGATCTAGTGTTCTAACTTTCGATCTAGCTTTCTAACTTTCTATCTCGCGATCTAGCATTCTAACTTTTGATCTAGCTTTCTAACTTTCTATCTAGCGTTCTAACTTTTGATCTAGCGATCTAGCGTTCTAACTTTCGATCTAGCGTTCTAACTTTCTATCTAGTGTTCTGACTTTCTATCTAGCGTTCTAACTTTTGATCTAGCATTCTAACTTTCAATCTAGCGTTCTAACTTTCTATCTAGCGATCTAGTGTTCTAACTTTCGATCTAGCTTTCTAACTTTCTATCTAGCGATCTAGCATTCTAACTTTTGATCTAGCTTTCTAACTTTCTATCTAGCGTTCTAACTTTTGATCTAGCGATCTAGTGTTCTAACTTTCGATCTAGCGTTCTAACTTTCTATCTAGTGTTCTAACTTTTGATCTAGCGATCTAGCGTTCTAACTTTCGATCTAGTGTTCTAACTTTCGATCTAGTGTTCTAACTTTCTATCTAGCGTTCTAACTTTTGATCTAGCGTTCTAACTTTCGATCTAGCGTTCTAACTTTCAATCTAGCGTTCTAACTTTCTTTCTAGCGTTCTAACTTTTGATCTAGCGATCTAGCGTTCTAACTTTCGATCTAGTGTTCTAACTTTCTATCTAGCGTTCTAACTTTTGATCTAGCGATCTAGCGTTCTCACTTTCGATCTAGTGTTCTAACTTTCTATCTAGCGTTCTAACTTTTGACCTAGCGATTTAGCGTTCTAACTTTCGATCTAGCGTTCTAACTTTCTATCTAGCGATCTAGCGTTCTAACTTTCGAACTAGCGTTCTAACTTTCGATCTAGCATTCTAACTTTTGATCTAGCATTCTAACTTTTGATCTAGCGATCTAGTGTTCTAACTTTCGAACTAGCGTTCTAACTTTCGATCTAGCATTCTAACTTTTGATCTAGCGATCTAGCGTTCTAACTTTCGATCTAGCGTTCTAACTTTCTATCTAGCGTTCTAACTTTTGATCTAGCGATCTAGCGTTCCAACTTTCGATCTAGTGTTCTAACTTTCTATCTAGCATTCTAACTTTTGATCTAGCGATTTAGCGTTCTAACTTTCGATCTAGCGTTCTAACTTTCTATCTAGCGATCTAGCATTCTAACTTTCGATCTAGCTTTCTAACTTTCTATCTAGCGTTCTAACTTTTGATCTAGCGATTTAGCGTTCTAACTTTCGATCTAGCGTTCTAACTTTCTATCTAGCGTTCTAACTTTCGATCTAGCGTTCTAACTTTTGATTTAGCGATCTAGCATTCTAACTTTCGATCTAGTGTTCTAACTTTCTATCTAGCATTCTAACTTTTGATCTAGCATTCTAACTTGCGATCTAGCGATCTAGCGTTCTAACTTTCAATCTAGTGTTCTAACTTTTATCTAGCGTTCTAACTTTTGATTTAGCGATCTAGCATTTTAACTTCCGATCAGGCGCTCTAGCGTTCTAACTTTCGATCTAGCGATGTAGCATTCTATCTAGCAATCTAATGTTCTATCTTTCTATCTAGCGATCTATGGTTCTATCTTTCTATCTAGCGATTTAGCATTCTATCTTTCTATATAGCAATCTAGCGTTCTAACTTTCTATTTAGCGATCTATCTAGCCAATCTAACATTCTATCTTTCTATCTAGCATTCTGTCTTTCTATCTAGCGTTCTATCTTTCTATCTAGCGATCTATCGTTCTAACTTTCTATTGGTAACACTTTAGAATACCTTTCTGTCATTAATGAATAACTACACAGGAACAAATGAGTAACGCAATATTAACACTCTAGTAACCACTATTAACTAAAAAGAAACTAATTACGAATTAAGATGCTTTCAAATTACCCAGAACATTTTGTCCCAGGAACTTTTTTCCCAGGAACTACCCCCCCCAGACCTGTTGCTGTCTGCGTTTACATCGCAGTCTAAAGTACCACTGAAGATTAGACAAATTAGTCCGGTGACGTAGGACTGTGCACGACTTTCCAGTTCCCGATAGATTTCATCCTCAGCATTTAAGCTTAATAAAGCCTGAACCTCGTTATTGGTCCATCGCTCGTTTTTTTATTTTTTTTTTTATTTATAAACTCTATTGTTGATTCGAATAGCAAACAACTCTTACTGCACGCACCGCAACAGCCTTTTAAAAATGGTGGTTGAGATAAAATGCTGCATGGAGTCAACCAGTCAAAATGCTGTGTGAACTCAACAGCATGTTCAGCATCCAAATCCCACCCACGAAAGTTCTGGAACTTTGGAAAAGTACTGCCTAGTTTCATTTAGACCCCGGTCCCTGTGGTCAAAACACACCAAGTACCACCCCAAAGTCCCTAGTTCCTGGGGAAAGTTCCTGCATAACAGCGCTCAGTCGAATGTGGTAGTTCACCATTAGCTAATCAATAACTGCTACTTTTTTTCATAAAAGTTCACTAAAACTACTATATAAAGGTTAATAATTAGCATGAATAATGCATAATGTATAATTAATTCTAAAGTTAGGATCATGGTAACCCACTAGTAAAGTAGTATTACCAAATCCTTCAGAAGGAATTACTAACTATTTAGATTAGTATTCTAAAGTGAAAAGCATGATAACTCCTTAATATTGAAGTCATGATAAACTTTAGAGGTTTTGTAAGGTTTTGGATAGTAATGACTCAAGTGATTATTATATTACTAATTATTTGGATCAGTATTCTAAAGTGAAGATCAATCGATCCATCTAAATTTTTGTCTTTTTGTCACAAAATTATCATATGGATTCAGAAGACTTGGAATGTATTGCACAGATCATATGGAGCACTTATATGATGCTTTTACTCTGTAATAATAAATAGATAAAGTAATGCGCCACATCAGCGCCAAGCCCTGTTAGACTCAAGCCAGAAGATTATATCTTTGTCAGAATGCTGCTGGAGAGAGAGAGAGAGAGTGGGAGTTTGCTGCATGTCATGCTTTTCTACATATTTACTTAGTAGCTCAGGGTAAAATGTATTTTTCATTAGATTTGAATGAAAATAGCATTCTTCTCAGGCCCCGTGGACATCGGCTGTTTTTAATTTACAAATTGGAAAATGCATCTCGCTCATTTTGTCACTCCTGTACTTTTCTATTGTGGTGGAAATCACTCTGACTGTAGAGTGAAAGAGGGATAGAAAGAGAGGGAGAGAGAGGTGTAGATGAGTAAAAGCCTGAAGGATGTGTGATTACTTTAAAAAAACATGCAGACTGAGAATTCCACGCAGCATCCTTGTGGTTTTCCTGAGTTCTTGTCAATCAACACCTCAGGCTGAGACTTGAGTGGTGGTCCCATCATGTCACTCATCACCTCCTAGAGCCAATCGGAAAATAGCCCTGTCCCCTAAGGGCCAATGGGATGGCAGCTTTTCAAAAGGAGCAGGTGTAGGCTAAGTAGGACACTGTGGCTTTATGCTGCTTTGGTGAAAATGGAACCTCAGCACATTTCTCGGTGCTCCAAAACCAAACAAATGCTAAAACACATTAATTAGAGGTTTGTGTCTGAATCAGTTTTTATTTGTTATGTTTGTGTACATAGGGCTGTCAATTTGATATGTTAAGTTAGTGTGATTTACTTAGCATAGAACCTAGCTGAATGGAGAAGTTGTGATTAAGTGTTGGGTTGGCTGAGACCACAAGCAGATCTGTCTTTGCAAGATTGAGTCTATCAGGCAGGCTGAGGCACGAGCAGCTATTGTCAGATCATCTGGCTGGATTGAGAGGTAGAGTTGTGTGTCATCAGCGTAGCAGTGATAGGAAAAAACATGTTTCTGAATGACAGATCCTAGTGATGATGACATGTAGATGGAGAAAATAAGTGGTCCAAGCACTGAGCCCTGAGTTACCCCAGTAGCTAGATGTTGCGACTTAGACACTTTACCCATCCGTGACACTCTGAAGGACCTACATGAGAGGTAAGACTTGAACGATTGGAGTGTGGTTCCTGAGATGCTCTTCGCCATGAGGGTTGACATTAGGATCTGGTGGTTAACTGTGTCAAAATCAGCAGATGGATCTAGCAAGATGAGTACTGATGATTTGGAAGCTGCTTTTGCCAGTCTGGTTGTTGTCCAGGAGGTTGTTCTGTGTAAGAAAGGTAGAGACTTGGTTGAACATGACTCATTCAAGTATCTTAGCAATTTACACAAAATGATATAGAATTGTAATATTTATCAATTTTCAGCCATAATTTGAAAATGATTTACTCACCCCCATGTCATCCAAGATGTTCATGTCCTTCTTTCTTCAGTCGAAAAGAAATGAAGGTTTTTGATGAAAACATTCCAGGATTATTTTCCTTATAGTGGACTTCAATGGCCTCCAGACAGTTGAAGGTCAAAATTACAGTTTCAGTGCAGCTTCAAAGGGCTTTAAACGATACCAGACGAGGAATAAGGGTCTTATCTAGCGAAACGATCGGCCATTTTCTAAAAAAATGTAAATGTATATGCTTTATTTAAACAAATGATCGCCTTCCAAGTGCTTCCGCCAAAACCGCACTTTCGTATTCTTCAAAAAGCTTACGCTGTATGTCCTACACCTTCCCTATTCTACTTATGGAACGATCGCAACACCGGTTCCGTTTCTTCCATCATCATGGATCTTCCATCGTCATGGATCATTTGTTTATATAAAGCATATACATTTACATTTTTTTTTTGAAAATGACCAATCGTTTCGCTAGATAAGACCCTTATTCCTCATCTGATATCGTTTAAAGCCCTTTGAAGCTGCACTGAAACTGTAATTTTGACCTTCAACCATTTGGAGGCTATTGAAGTCCACTATAAGGAGAATAATCCTGGAATGTTTTCATCAAAAACCTTCATTTCTTTTCGACTGAAGAAAGAAAGACATGAACATCTTGGATGACATGGGGGTGAGTAAATTATCAGGAAAATTTTATTTGAAAGTGATCTAATCCTTTAATTTGATTACATTTTTGACTTGATTTATAAAGAACTTCTTTCTTGCCATTATTCCTCTTCACTTTCATCGACTTCTCTTCCCGAACTTCCTGACGCAGGCCTGGAGGCCCTGTGTGCCAGAGTGAAGGACGGAGAAAACGCATGGGAGAGTAAAGCAAGGGAACAGAGAGGGGAGAGAGGAGACAGCGGAGGGGAACATCCTTTGTTCTCAGTGGGTGTTTTTGTCATTTTTGTGAATATTATTAGCACCTCAATTGAGGGCGAGTGAGGGATGTTCTGTTTGAAGCCTCCAACGATGACTTCGGTGTGACCTTGAGGCAGACGTCGTCTCCTTTATTCCTTTTAGAACCTGTTTTGCAAATCCCACTAGTGATGGCTCTCTTTTTTTAAACAGGATTCAGTCGCCACCACATACATATTGGTCATTAGTTAGCAGCAATTACTGTGTAATGGGGTCCTCAGACAGGCTGGCTAGTGTATTCAGTTGATTATCCTCTCCTGAGAAACCTTATACATTTCTATTAAGTTCCTATTGCATGCCATCGATCATCTTTTAAAAGCTCTTTCGGTCCACTTTGGGTCCATCAATAGTTTTGGAATGGAACTTTGCATGTAATTACTTGGAGTGATTAGAAGTAACTTTAGCCCTGGAGTATATCAAAGAAATTGTGGTTGCTTAAACGCATCAAAACTAATAAAAAATGCCATTTTCCTGCAGATCTGTGTGCAGGATTTCAGTTTGTGTTGCTGACCAGCTTTACTTGAATACTCAAGACTTCTGAATACACAAGCAGATGGATTTGTATAGTTTTACTACAGAGTATAAAGACATTTTACAAGTCTCACACAAAATTAATGGCTGGTTCAGAGAACGCATTTTTCCTGTTGAAACTGATGCAGGTCAGTGGAAAGAGTGAAACCTCTTCAGATGCGTTTAAAAGTTGAAGTTCTTTTAACTCAAGCGTTGTGTTTTTAGAACGCGAGACGCTGCAAAAGACGTGAGCGCAACAGTCAAACATGTCCGTCTAGCTCATGTTTACATAGAAAAACAATGGAAAATCTGCGTAGTAGAATGGAAAAATTCCACACGTGTTTGTTATGAAGGACCAGTTGCAAGTCAGTGGAATGAAAAAATGGACAATGTCTAGAGATTTAAAGTTGAACTTCTTTTAACTTGAGCTCCACTTTTTATAGAACACTGTGTCATACATGAGACACTGCAAAAGATACGAGCGCAACAGTCAAACATGTCCGTCTAGTGTGTGTTTACACTGAAAAACATTGAAAAAGTAGCAGTGGAATGGAAAAACGTATTCTGTTTGAATGGCCCCTAAGTTTGTAAGCACTTTGTGAATTGATGATGAAGAATATTTATAAAACTAACCACTCATTTGGCTGTTTTATGGCTAATAATTTAACTCTGATGAACACTAATTTCTCCTTATTTCATGCAGAAGTCTGTAGCTGATTCACATTCATAGCTATGAAATGCTGCTGGATCACATAAGGTCTATGTTGCTGCCCCTCTTCTGTGGACATTAAGTGAGAGTTTGGTAGTTCATCACAAGGTGATACAATTCCGCTTTTACATTTTCTGCTCTGCTTTACAGAAACTCTTGGCTTCTGATGATAAATTACTTGTGATTTCCCTCATTTGTAAGTCGCTTTGGATAAAAGCATCTGCTAAATGATTAAATGCAAATGAAAAAGAAAAAATCAGGCACTATGAAGTGAACCAGAAACCATTGTTTTAATTTCAGAGTCGTTCAAAGCATAAGAAAGATACCAGTGAAAAATTACCCTGAGCGGTCGTAAATAAGCTAATTAAGTTATTGTAAATGTTGACTCTAGTTAGTACATATTTTGTGTAACGTTGATGAAGAAAAACCATAATGCTAGCCAGAATTTACTACTTAGTTAGCTATTTTTATATAACAATTACAGTATAACAATTGTTAAATATTTAAATGTATATTTTAATGATTATTATTTATATTTATAATACTTTTTCTTTACTACTTTTGTCAGCCATTTTGAATTTGTCGTCATAAATAATATAAAAAATAGCGTAATGAAATACACTATAATTCAAAAGTTTGTGGTCAGAATTTTTTTTTTTTTTTAGAAATTATTATCTATTGATCAAACAATAAAAAAAAAAGTATTGCGGTTTCCACAAAAATATACAGCATTGATAATAATAATAACTAAATGTTTCTTGAGCACCAAATCAGCATATTCGAATGATTTCTGAAGGATCATGTGACACTGAAGACTGAAAATTCAGCTTTGTCATCACAGGAATAAATTACATAATAAAATATATTCACATAGTTAACAGTTTTTAGTAAACTTTTAAACAGTACTGTATAAGACACCAGTTGTATACAATTACATTTAGATTTATTCATTTAACAGATACTTTTTTTTGAAAAGCAACTTACGAATTAGGAAGGTTATGGATAGGAGTCAAAAGTCATCATCCACACTGTAAAAAAAAAAATCCCAGTAAAATTTACGGTAAAAAACCGGCAGCTGTGGTTGCCAGAACTTTACCGTAAAAAATACAGTAGCAACGTAAAAAAAAATCTGTTAAATTTACGGTAAAATAACGTATTTCATTAACTGATATAATGTTAATTTACCAACCTAATGAAGTACTAATATCTGTTTTGTACCTTTATAATACACTGACAGTCACCAAATACAGTGGTGATGAGAGTCGCATGATGAATCAAAGTTCATCACAAGCAGATTTTCCACAAGCTGAGAAGGACAACACTAACATATAGAAGGTGCACACAGTGTCATTCACACACACACTAAACACCATCATGGTAACATGCATGAAATTTTAAAAATGCAATAAACATTAATTTAACAACATTAGATGTAACATAAAACCCTAATGTACATAACTGATTAGAAAAAAATGAAAAAACTAAGAAGAAACAGAGTTATTTCAACGAAAATATATCAAATGTGAAGTGTCACGCAGGGAATTGTGGGAATGTCAATGTACGGTTTTTCACTGTAAATTTTACAATGAATTGTTATTTTTCACTTCCAAAAACTGTGAATTTAACGGTATTTTACCGTAAAATTACATTAAATGTACCGTTAGATCTATTACAGTTATTCACCGTATATAGTACGGAAACTTTCTGTAAACCAATTGACAGTTTTTCACCGCAGCATTTTTACAGTCTTTTACTGTTAAAATCACGGTCATTTTTTACAGTGCATGATGGTTAACAATGGCTTTAAATGATCTATCCACTGTTGTTTTGTTCTGATTTAAACCACTTGAATGCATGTCACATTAAAATTACGACTTCCAACATATCTAACTTCCTAGGAGAACTTGAAGGCAGTGAGATCAGTCAAAACGTCTTGATATCAAATATGAGAAATACCAGGATGTGAAGGACTTAAATAACCAGTTGGACCAGCTTATCTTATCTGAACTAATCAAAATCGCAGGAAGATGGAACAGTGTAGTGAGTTAAAGTCTATCAGAGGCAGGTGTCAGGGATGGCAGCGGGTGTAGGACAGGACGTTGCCATGTCCTGACAAAGCACTGCTTCAGAGAAATGGAAATAATGACACTGCAGAGACCCTGTTCTATTGCTGAAAAGACAGACTTCTCCCCTCTCTCCGAATCCCGTCTCTTTTCTCTAGAGGGATGATTTCGCTGCGTTAAATTTCTGTCACCCTCTTGGAAGCTCAATGAAAGGAAATAGAGCTGGAGGGAAGCTCCAGTTTTTGATGGTGCGGCTGATATGCTTCCACACGCCGGTCCTCTCAAGGAACAGGCAGTCTCTTTCTGAGATAAAACATTATAATACATTTTAGTGGCACTTTTATTATTAAGCTACTATTTGTTTTGAGGTTGTCTGTTTCCCTTCTGTCTCATTTGTAGCTGATTAACTCACATTAATTTAAAAATACTCCTTAACTTGATTATTTTTTGTAGTTTTATTACTAGGTCTGGTGATATGATATATTCACAATGATTTTGCTATTAATATAATGTAGATTGTAAAATACATTATACATGATACAAAGTGCCCATATTTAGCTTTTTTTATACTACCTTTCATATCGTGTGTAACATAGCTGTTTGTGAATTAAAAGTTCTGCATGGTTTCAAAGATCAAAGTGCATGATAAATGAGCAATATCACACAAGTAGCTGTGCGATATGGCTGTATATCAGCACGGCTGTGATTTGGCCGTAGGTGCTGATATACAGCCATATTGCATGGCTACGAGTTTGATATTGCGTTTATACAGTTTGACAGCATGAGTGTGTAAATAAATAAAAAACAACAACAGAGTGTCTTTAAAAACACTCTTTTATGAGGAACTACTTCCTTCCGCCACGGATTCAAGTCTCAAGTTGACAGTTTAACAGTTGAACCCAAGCTTCCGTTACTAATTCTAAAACGTCACTTTAGAGCTACTAATGAAGGAATGTTGAGTCGCTTCATTGACACTCATTGTAATATGTAGAGTATTATGAGAGAGAGATCGCCTGAACGAGTGTATTACCCAGAAATGGAAACTTGAGTCTGCGACTTGGACTCGAGTCGCACTTAAGTCGCAAAAATAAAAGACTTGAGACTTGACTTGGACTTGACTTGACCTGGTCCTCAAAGACTTTGAGACTTGACTTGGACTTGGAACTCAAAGACTTGAGACTTGACTTGGACTTGACTTGACCTGGTCCTCAAAGACTTTGAGACTTGACTTGGACTTGGACCTCAAAGACGTGAGACTTGACTTGGACTTGACTTGACCTGGTCCTCAAAGACTTTGAGACTTGACTTGGACTTGGAACTCAAAGACTTGAGACTTGACTTGGACTTGACTTGACCTGGTCCTCAAAGACTTTGAGACTTGACTTGGACTTGGACCTCAAAGACGTGAGACTTGACTTGGACTTGTCTTGACCTGGTCCTCAAAGACTTTGAGACTTGACTTGGACTTGAAACTCAAAGACTTGCTGTAGTTTGACCTAAAGGTCGAAGTCATTTGAATTTTTTTAAAAATGTTTTTGTATATATTCATTTGGCCTCTCATGCACAAAACCAGTGCGGTTTCCTCTACAGCCTACTTAACTGAGGATATTGCAATACTTGACTTGACTTGACTTGGACTTGACTTGACCTGGTCCTCAAAGACTTTGAGACTTGACTTGGACTTGAACCTCAAAGACGTGAGACTTGACTTGGACTTGACTTGACCTGGTCCTCAAAGACGTGAAACTTGACTTGGACTTGACTTGACCTGGTCCTCAAAGACGTGAGACTTGACTTGGACTTGACTTGACCTGGTCCTCAAAGACGTGAAGACTTGACTTGGACTTGACTTGACCTGGTCCTCAAAGACTTTGAGACTTGACTTGGACTTGACTTGACCTGGTCCTCAAAAGACTTTGAGACTTGGCTTGGACTTGACTTGACCTGGTCCTCAAAGACTTTGAGACTTGACTTGGACTTGACTTGACCTGGTCCAGTCATGATTTGCCCTGGTCCTCAAAGACTTTGAGACTTGGCTTGGACTTGACTTGACCTGGTCCTCAAAGACTTTGAGACTTGATTTGGACTTGGACCTCAAAGACTTGAGACTTGACTCGGACTTGACCGCAGGGACTTGTGAACATCTCTGGTATTACCTGCATCTAGCTGATATTCTTCATGTCAGTCTTATTCATAATCACAAAATCAGTTTGAATATCCGCTGAGGAAAGCGATATCTTTGTCCTTTTAACATTTAAGACATTCCCATGACAGCACTACACAATGCATTTGTGAGTTGCGTCTCGTAAGATGACGTTTAAAGTAAAAACTACGTCCTTGTTTCCTTGTTTCAGTCCATTTCAATATAAAAGTTTCTTTGTGACTGACTCACTCATAAAGACAGTCTTTGCTGCCATCTAATGGCGTATTAAAGTAACTTTCACTGAAGTCAAAATCACTAATGGACTCTTTCTCAGTACCAAAAAATATGGCATGTTATTTATATAAAATATTATTTATTGAACAATAATATTTAAATTAACAACAAGTAGCCATTATAACAGTATAAAATGGAAAATAGGAAATAAATACACACGCAAACAGTTTAGTCAAACATACAAAAGCAGCACTCTAGTTAGTACAGGGATTTAATTTCAATGTAAATATAAAGTTATGAAACTTAATATAGCCTTTAAGCCAAATTTATTAGCTCTGAAACAAGTAATAGAGTAGTAAGACCAAACATTGCTCGTTTGATATACCCAAAACGAATTATACCTCATGTTTAAACACTATCCTACATAAGAGCCCGCAGCAAATCACAAGACCAATCACAACAGACTGGGCCTTCTGACCAATCAGAGCAGAGTAGGCTCTTGGACGGGAGGGGTTTAGAAAGACTGAATCCTTGATTGAACTGTTTCAGACACTGTGAGAAATGAGGTGATGTGCAATGTATATTATGAGAAAATTAAAGTGCTTTTTGACCTTGGATGCATGTAAACCTATTGTAAGAGACCTCCGAAACAAAACTATAGGAACCTTTAAAATAGCGGTTAAATTCGGTTCATTTCTGTGAGTCATTTCAAAATGGCAGTTACAGTGAATCGATTCAAAACTGATTCATTACTCAGAAATGTTCATAGAAAGCACAGTCTTTCATTTTTATATGTTAAAATATTTTAGTAAGAATATATATTGTTAAATATGGCTGTGTATTGTTATTTTTGTGCATATAAATGGATATTATATAATAAATTTTCTTCCCCATTTTCATTTAGTAAAAAAAAATTGCGTGGTAAACAATTCTTGTGAACAATTTGAATATAATAATGGCTGTTTGGTTAAAATTATGGTTCCTCTGACTGAAAAAGGAAAAAAAAGACCCTTTTTAATACCAAAATATATAACGAATATTATCAAAAGGAAGAAACATATTCATATATTTTGTGTTTTGCCAAAGTGAAAGTTCATAAAAGCAGTTTTGTTCAATGAAGAAAAGAAAAAAAACTCAGCGAGGGGATTAGATTGGAAAAAAAATAAATTGCATCTCATCAGGCACAGTGAAGTGAACCAAAAATCATTGTTTTATTAACTGAGTCTTACAAAGCATGAGAAAGAAAACACTGAAAAATTACCCAGAGTGTTCAAATCCATATTGCCAGCCAGCCATTGGGGTGTAATCACTGGTGCACACAGATCCTTCGCATGAGCCGATGAGATTCTTTTGCATGAAGTTTCTCACAAATGAAAAGTAAATAAATTGGAGCTTTTTCAGGGGAAGTTTCACAACACAGTAGATTTTCATTTCAGTGCCCTGAAGATGTTACATGACAGAAGTTTCTTTTTGACAAGTTTAAATGCTGTAGTTTGACCTAAAGGTCGAAGTCATTTGAATTTTTTAAAAATGTTTTTGTATATATTCATTTGGCCTCTCATGCACAAAACCAGTGCGGTTTCCTCTACAGCCTACTTAACTGAGGATATTGCAATACAGAAAAAAATTAAAAGGCAATTTAAAAAAAAATCATATAAACACATAATATACATGTTTATGAATTTAATGCACTGATTGAAAGACCACTGGAATGAATCAAACCACTTCAGACTCAAGAAATGATTGCAAATTGTAAACATGTTTATGTTAGTTCAAAATATTTGTTTTTTTTTTCTTTCACTAGGGTTTCAATCACTCTAAATCACTGTTTATTTTGCTTATGAATTATATCAGATGATTATAAAACATACGTACTGTATACTTCAGGGTCAGACAAAACCAGAGCTTGAGGGAAAATGCTGCCTAATAGAACAAAAGTTAATTAAATTACATTTAATAACAATAAGAAAATTAATAAATATTATTCAATTCAAAATATGGGGTCAAGACTGGTTTGAGAGTTTTGAAATTAATTATTTTTTCCAATTCATTGTTTTTATTAATTGGAAACAACACAGTATGACAATATTTATTGTCTGAAAAATATATGCAGATAAAAAATGCTTTATTTTCACCCTCCTGAAAGGCTTTATAAGAACTTTGAGTCAACTTTGTGAGACCAAATATCAAGCCAAATAGACTCTAGACTGAAGTTCATTCTTATAAAAAACCCAGGGGGTCGAGAGTGTAAGAAGTTGGCAGGACAGTGCTGCCGTCCACAACATTATGAGACAATAGTACGCCTCCAAGGCACAAAGAAAGGAAGAAAGTAAAAGAGCATAGTGTGCCGAAGCATTCGTACGCAGTTCAGGTAATTACAGCATCTGTTAAGAGTTTTACAGATTGTTTTTCATCTCCACATGGCCGCCACTCCTGAAAACCAATTACCTCGGGTGGAAGGGGTCGCGTTTGCAGTGAGAAAAACGCTAAAATCACTGAACTTGCTTGAGTTCTTTTCTTTGTATTGGTGTATGAGTGAAACAGTGGCCTATTTTTTGCATTCTGTAAGTACACCAATTCTATAATTCCATACAATTATGTGTTTCATTGATTTAGAAACAAATACTCCTTAAGGATGTTTCTACAACTTTTGGCACTTTTGGCCCTGTGGACTTTCACAAATTAAAGACTTCTCACACTTTCTCTAGTTTAATTGATCTACTATACATTCATCAATGAGGAATTCTGTCTTTTTTTTTTCCTTTTTTTTTCTTTTCTTTGAACTCCATTCATTGTCATGGAAATGACATGGTGGAATTGTTAGAATTTGTTTTTCTAAGGCTAATTTGAAAGCTATCAATGTGTGTGTCCTAAATGCACATAATTATATAATATTTTAACATTTTTTACATAATTCTACCAAATTACAGCATGGTTGGAAGTGACGCACAATAAAAATGTTGACATTTATCTTTTGTTTTTCTGCATAGATTCATGTCTTATAAGCAAGTAAGTGGTAAAAAGTTTTCAAGGCAGAGCCTTCACATGACAAAAACAAAAAATTAATAACATTTCATGAACAAATATCATTTCCAGTACATATGAAATCTCTATACATTCTGTGATGAAATAACATGGTGGAATTTTCAGAATTTGTTTTTCTAAGGCTAATTTGAAAGCTATCAATGTGTGTGTCCTAAATGCACATAATTATATAATATTTTAACATTTTTTACATAATTCTACCAAATTACAGCATGGTTGGAAGTGACGCACAATAAAAATGTTGATATTTACCTAGTTTTTTTTCTCCACAAATTCATGTCTTGTGAGCAAATAAATGGTAAAAAGCTTCCAAGGCAGAGCCTTCACATGACAAAAACAAAAAATTGATAACATTTCACGAATAAATATCATTTCCACGACATATAAAATCTCCATTCATTCTGTGATGGAAATGACATGGTGGAATTGTTAGAATTGTTCTTGCTAAGGCTAATTTGAAAGCTAGCAATGTGTGTGTCCTAAATGCACATAATTCTATAATATTTTAACATTTTTTACATAATTCTACCAAATTACAGCATGGTTGGAAGTGACGCACAATGAAAATGATGATATTTATCTTTTGTTTTTTGTTTTTCTGCACAGATTCACGTCTTATAAGCAAATAAGTGGTAAAAAGTTTCCAAGGCAGAGCCTTCACATGACAAAAAATTAATAACATTTCATGAACAAATATCATTTCCAGTACATATGAAATCTCTATACATTCTGTGATGGAAATAACAAGGTGGAATTTTCAGAATTTGTTTTGCTAAGGCTAATTTGAAAACTAGCAGTGTGTGTGTCCTAAATTCACATAATTATATAACTTTTTAACATTTTTTTTTGTGCATAATTCTACCAAATTACAGCACGGTTGGAAGTGACGCACAATACAAATGTTGATATTTACCTAGATTTTTTTCTCCACAAATTCACGTCTCGTAAGCAAATAAATGGTAAAAAGCTTCCAAGGCAGAGTCTTCACATGACAAAAACTAAAAATTGATAACATTTCACGAATAAATATCATTTCCACGACATATAAAATCTCCATTCATTCTGTGATGGAAATGACATGGTGGAATTGTTAGAATTGTTCTTGCTAAGGCTAATTTGAAAGCTAGCAATGTGTGTTTCCTAAATGCACATAATTAAATAATATTTTAAAATTGTTTGCATAGTTTTACCAAATTACAGCTTGATTGGACTTGACACACAATAAAAATTTTGATATTTACCTCGTTTTTCTCCACAGAATCATGTGCAAATAAATAATAAAAAGTTTCCAAGGCAGAGCCTACGTTTGACAAAAAAAAAAAAAAGATAACATTTCAATAAAAAGTTTGAATAAAACACATCAAAGTGTCTATAATGAAGAAACACTCATGTATGTAATTATGTTTATGGTGTGCTGTAGTTTATTAAAACACTGCACTATATGTTGTGCAATAAGCCAGTCAGTGGCACGTTTAATGACTGGCTCATATGCAATGATGCAAAACAAATACCCACACCATAATACATTTCCAAAGCATTCTTGTTGTTAATCATCCGCATACGAGTCAACTTTATGTTTTAGATTATGAGAGCAGATAATACAGTGTAATTCTGCAGATAGAGAAGCAGGCGGTGAAATTACTGTTCATTATGGTGGCGCGGGTTCTGTTTAAAGGCCAGATAGAAATGTTGTTTCCCTGTGACACCAGACACCTTATCAGGGTCAAATAACCATACATTCATTTATGCATTTTTTGCTTCTTAATGAAATGCAATTGAACAGACAGATAAATGAGAGAAGGCCCCATTAACCGGTGATTAATTGATCTCATTTGTGGCGAGCACAACACTCCCCTCTTTTCCCTCTGACCCCAATCTCTGATTGTCCTTCGCTATCAGAAGAATGACTTTGAGGTTTCTTGCCTCCGCTCCCCCCTTCGCCTGCCTCCGTATATCCTCAGCTCTAACTCGTATGTTTCTGAGAAACATATAAGCGGATTTGCGCTTATAAAAATTGAAAGAAAAAAAAGAGAGGGGAAAGATTCATATTGGGGAAAGTGTAGGGCTTTATTCTCCTGGAGCACTGCCTGATCAGCTTTGTAACTCTGAGAACTTTTTTTCTATTTTTGCTTTTTCCTTTAAACTACCGTGTCTAATTGCGATGGCGTTTTTAATTAAAAGTCAGGGATGTGTAGTTGTTTGTTTGGAAAGAGAATTATCCGTTTCTTCCTCGGCTTCTCTCTCTCTCTCTCTCTCTCCGCAGTCTCTATCTTCCATCTATCTGGCTAATGAGCGGGAGGGAAGAACCTGCTGGAGGACTTGTTGATATTTGTCCTTCTCTGACTGGCTTTCTGAGAGTTTGCGATTAGCGCGCGACATGCTTGCTCGCTTTTGAAGCTCCAGGACGTTAGCCATCCTGAAAGAAGAACGATAAGGAGATTCTGGAGTTTGGGCTCCTCCGTCATAAAACAAAGATGCCATGTATTCAATTCGGAAAACTTTGAAAGTGACCTTGTCCTTTGATGCTTTGAAGTTGAACACAGCTGGAAAGAAACGAACGCATTAGATATGTAGCCTATGTGATTCTGACAGCGGATGGGCCATAACTAATATTAATAGTAAAAGGAATGAACAATTCTTTCATATTCTAACGTATTTTACCGTTAAAATCACATTCATTTTTTACAGTGTGGTGCTATAAATGAACTAGTAGGAAGAGATGATCGGTTCACAAGCCGCTTTAACTGAGGCACTACAGTGATCTGTCACGACACATTAAAGAGCCACAAAACGGTATTTATAGTTTAAATTTCTTTAAAAATGACAAAATCTTTTGTTTCATATCAAAAGTAACCTGCTCTGTCTTGTCTGTCGACACGTTGTCAGTGTCCTCTTTGCTCCATGATGTATTTTACCAAAGAGACAGCAACAGCATCTTGAGGTGAAATATGAGGTATGTGACTGCGTGAGAACATTTGTGAACGTGAGAATGGCATGGCATTATGAATAGTAATGGGATAAAAATGTTGTTGTCGGATGTTGCAACAGTAACAAAACAGGGCGGGTATTTGTGAACGGTCAGTTGCTTTAATGTTAAAGTGTTACTAGTCATTCACACACACACTTTGGTAACATGTGAATTTTAAAAATGTTTGTGTAACATAAAACCCTAATGCTAAGAAAAACTAAGAAGAAACAGAGTTATTTCAACGAAAATATATCAAATGTGAAGTGTCACGCAGGGAATTGTGGGAATGTCAATTTACGGTTTTTCACTGTAAATTTTACAATGAATTGTTATTTTTCACTTCCAAAAACTGAATTTAATGGTATTTTACCGTAAAATTACATTAAATGTACCGTTAGATCTATTACAGTTATTCACCGTATATAGAACGGAAACTTTCTGTAAACCAATTGCCATTTTTACAGTCTTTTACTGTTAAAATCACGGTCATTTTTTACAGTGTATGTGTATATATATATATATACACATACACTATATGTGTATATATATATATATATATATTTTTTTTTTTTTTTTTTTTTTTTAATTATAGTTTTATTAATATTTTAAATTAGCTTTCATTTTTAATAATTTCGCTATGGGCTTTTGTTGTTTTATTTGTTTTTTTCCTCTATTTTTTGAACCATAATTTTTGTCATTATTATATTCTTTATCATTTTTTTCTTCAAAGAACATTATTTTCAGAACTTATTTCAGTTTATTGCCAAGGCAGCATTTCTAATTTTCATTCAGTTTTCCAACTAATACTTATTTTATTTTAATTTTTTATTTTATTTATTTATTTATTTATTTTATTTAATTTTGTTTTATTTTATTTCAGATTTTTATTTCAATTAACAGATATGTTTTTAATAGTTTTAGTTGACGATAATAACCCTGTCTCAAACCAATCCGGCAAACTGCTCACGGACCAATGACTTTGAGTTTCCTGGCCATCTAGTTCAGCTCCACCCATCAATCATATCTTGCTGCGGTGATGTACCTGTAAGAGAATTATGAGTTGTTTGAGCAAGTACATGAGCGTGTGTGTTCATTTCAGCGTGTGGGCCAAGCAGCGGGCTTGGTTGAAATAATCCCATGACATTGTAACAGCTGAGCCCCTCATTTGGGGCCGTTTGGCAGGGCGTCAGGAGCACCAGGTGTCCCCTTTGCACCCAGCGCTTTGAAGCGGGCATGCATGAACGTCCGACCTGGAAAAGACCTTTCTGTCAAAGAGAACAAGGACTGGGCACAGCGTGTGCCGCACATGTGGCTCTCCATTTTAGCTCACGACTTTGAGTTTATGTGTGTGTGTGTTTGCGAGTGAGAGTGTGCGTGTGTTTTATAGACTGTGAGAAATGACTGCAATCTCAGCCCGGAACCGTTGCTGAAAATGTGAGAAATGGTGGCTTAACAGCTGTTATGGAGGGGCTGTTCTCTTTTTCACCCAAGATAGGTTTGTTTTTGAGATGAATTATTTCAAGTGCTGTTTAGATTTAGCACATACTATGCCTCAAAAAACGTTCTGTTTTTCTTGAACACCCGGAGCCATTGGGATAAATCCTTAACAAAACTTACTTGCAGATTCACATAGGAGTTAACAGGCGGGGGGCGGGGTGGGGGGAATTAGGTAGAAGAAAAAATTGCAAAACTTTTGCATTTCCCCAAGAAATTTTGCGTAGATAGGATATAATGCAAAACTGGAGATGGAAATAATATGAGGTATAGGAGAATCTCAATGATTTCAATGCAAGTAAACGCAGAGTTTTTTGGGGTAACGTAAACATTAACGTAAACACAAAAAAAAAATCAAAGGCATTGAAAATTTTTTCCTCCAATCTATATTTTTTCCATCACCATGTCCCTTTAGGCTGCTCTGTTTATTGTCAATGTCTTGCAGTCCTGTTTTTTTCTTGTAATATTTAAAAGCATTTAAATATTACGGAAGAGGATTAGGGCCAAGCAATAATAAAAAAAATAAAACCATCTCAAGATTAAAGCTGCTGTAGGTAACTTTTGTAAAAAAATATTTTTTACATATTTGTTAAACCTGACATTATGTCCTGACAGTAGAATATGAGACAGATAATCTGTGAAAAAATCAAGCTCCTCTGGCTCCTCCCAGTGGTCCTATTGCCATTTGCAGAAATACACCACTCCCGGTAAGATTTCAACAACCAATCAGAGCCAGGAGGAGTGTCTTAGCAGTGTCAATCAAGCTCGCGTGCGCGCTGATCACACCCCTCTCATGCACAGTGTACAGGCGTTCAAATTCAAGATTACCGGTGAAATAAATATTTAACGAATTTATTCTCATAATCTAGCGACTTTTTTCTCGTAATTTAATGACTTTATTCTCAACATTTTATCTCGACTTTTTCTCGAAATGTAACGAGTTTTTTCTCGTAATTTAACGAGTTTATTCTCAACATTTTATCTCGACTTTTTTCTCGAAATTTAACGAGTTTTTTCTCGTAATTTAATGAGTTTATTCTCAACATTTTATCTCGACTTTTTTCTTGAAATTTAACAAGTTTTTTCTCGTAATTTAACGAGTTTATTCTCAACATTTTATCTCGACTTTTTTCTCGAAATTTAACGAGTTCGACTTTTTTCTTGAAATTTAACGAGTTTTTTCTCGTAATTTAACGAGTTTATTCTCAACATTTTATCTCGACATTTTTCTTGAAATTTAACGATTTTTTTCTCGTAATTTAACGAGTTTATTCTCAACATTTTATCTCGACTTTTTTCTTGAAATTTAATGAGTTTTTTCTCGTAATTTAATGAGTTTATTCTCAACATTTTATTTCGACTTTTTTCTCGAAATTTAACGAGTTTTTTCTCGAAATTTAACAACTTTAATCTCGAGATGGTTTTATTTTTTTATTATTGCTTGGCCCTAATCCTCTTCGTAAAATATTGCCACGTTTTTGTCTCATCTTTGTTAACGCCGACAAGCAAAAAGCCCTTCGTTAACAAACATTTTTGTCAATAATTTGTTGACAAGATTGCACTGCACAACAACTAATAATTCATAGGAAAACATGACTTTTATAGTTTTTTTTTTTTTTTTTTTTTGCCCTTATGTCAATTTCACCATCTTGCATCTGAAATTTCATGCCGGGCTTTGGCCCAACCTTTTTAATTGGCTTTTTCAAAGGTAAGAAAGGTTGGAATCTCCATAATACACCAGGAACTGGCTTACTTACACTTCTCAGCAGCATTGAACTTTGGTTTGAAAGGTGGGTATTTCAGTAGTCATGAAATCAAAACCCAGAAGACCACTGGTTCCCTCAAGATTTTCCTATGGGAAATATATTGGTGTTTATTAATATGAGTAAAATAAGATCTACGTAAACATAACTTGACAATACTTGGATGCCTTAGCAAAGTGAATTTTAAGCTGTTACGTTTATTTTAAAGGGGTTGTATCATGAAAATCTGACTTTTTCCATGTTTAAGTGTTATAATCAGGTCCCCGGTGCATCCACTAACCCGGAAAATGTGAAAAAGGACAACCCAGTAACTTTGTTTTGGTAAGCCTTTCTCTGCAAGCTTGCGAAAATACGAGCTATTCAGATTTCACTCCCCTTGTGACGTAGGAAGGGGATCTTATTATAATATTACCCCCTTAATCTGTATGTTTCCACCCTCAGTGCCGCCATTTTGTTTTCGCAAGTGACAACGGTGTACCAGTAACACTGGTCCTGTCCTGCACAGTTTAGCTACAACATTTATCAAACACATTTGAATGTCTTCAGGATTACTAAAGCTAAGTGAACAAAGGTGAGTTGTGTCAGAGCAAAACTCTGCAGGACAACGAAAACGACCGTCCCTGAACTTGTGATATAGCTATGTAAACATTAATCACTGATCTGTTAACGGCTACAATAGTAAACATATGAGTCTCCATGAACTCCTGGCATCTGAGCCACTATGGACGCAGTGGTGTAATTTTATTTGTGGAGATGGATCGATACCAACTGTTCATGATCCAATTTCATATATATTTCGTTATGTTTGCAAATTGTCTTTCTGTATGTGTTTCGTTAGCACGTTGCTAATGTACTGTTAAATGTGGCTAAAGTTACCATTGTTTCTTACTGTATTCACAGAGACCAGAGCCATGTCGTTCTTTTTGTTTTTAACCCAAAAAACGCTTCATTCATAGACACATCGTCACTATTATTGAGTCTCTCCAACAGTGCCACGTTAGCCGTGCAGCAAGCTATCAAACTCATTCAGAATCGAATGTTAGCAAACATCCACAAAATACGTGCCATACCTACGTGATCTGATATGCTGCATCATGAACAGTTTGTAATGATCCATTTTGAGAGTTATATTTACTGTGTGAGGTTATCCTGTATTGTTTATGCCTCAGTGTGAGCTTGGGGGCAGGGAGCACAAGCTCATTTGCATTTAAAGGTACACACACCAAATCAGTGCATTTTTTCTCCCACCCAAAAATAGGCAATTAAAACATGGTATAATAAAAAAATCCATGGGGTATTTTGAGCTGAAACTTCACAGACACATTCTTGGGATGCCTGAGACTTATATTACATCTTGTAAAAAGGGGCATAATAGGCATAATATATATAATATAAATATATATATAAATATAGGAAAAGGGAAAAGGGAAGGCGAATTATTCTTCTGGGTTTTGACATCACAGCTGCAGCAATCTATAGATTATCGCTACCTAACAAGTTTTGTCCATGTTATCCTACAATGTCATCTAAAATACTTGTGTTTTTGCAACCACCGCTCTGCCAATGGGCAGCTTACTTTCTGTTTACTGCCATTTCATGTGACACCATATGTTTATTAGACCCTGTAACGCCATCAAACCCGACATGACGTGAGGGACTGAAGCTGGTTGTGACAGCACCTGACAACTTCTGGAAAGCAGCAGACTCATCAGCTACCATGAGCCTCTGCCAAACACCAATTCCCACCAGCGAGACGGCGAACCAGTTTCCTTTTTTCATCACCGAAGATTTCATCGCAAGCTTACATGGTATTTAAATTAAATTAATTTTTAATCTCCAAATCACTGAGCAAATGTTGGGTTTTCAAGCAAAGACCTTTATTATAAGGGGAACAGACCAGTACATGAGAGAAATCACAATACTCAAAATGGTGGCTGTTGGAAAGGAACTCATTTTGCTATTAGAACAACAAAAACAAAAAAGTTGCAATTTTTTTAGTGTGATTTAAACTAAAGACGCTAACTTATTTGCCAGTTTTACACATGATGTTGAAATATTACGTATCAGAAAACTCAGAGCAGTGATGTTATTAAGTCCATAAAGGTGCTAAAAACATATTTGAAACAGTTCATGTGAATACAGTTCTATCTTAAAGGTGCCCTAGAATTAAAAATTGAATATATCTTGGCATAGTTGAATAACAAGAGTTCAGTACATGGAAATGACATACAGTGAGTCTCAAACTCCATTGTTTCCTCTTTCTTATATAAATCTCATTTGTTTAAAAGACCTCCGAAGAACAGGCGAATCTCAACATAACACCGACTGTTACATAACAAATACTAATACATAATACATAATACTAACATGATCCATGATTACATGATATTTTTAGTGATATTTGTAAACTGTCTTTCTAAATGTTTCGTTAGCATGTTGCTAATGTACTGTTAAATGTGGTTAAAGTTACCATCATTTCTTACTGTATTCACGGAGACGAGCCGTCGCTATTTTCATTATTAAACACTTGCAGACTTTATAATTCATAAACACAACTTCATTCTTTATAAATCTCTCCAACAGTGTAGCATTAGCCATTAGCCACGGAGCACTATCAAACTCATTCAGAATCAAATGTGAACATCCAAATAAATACAATACTCACATAATCCGACGCATGCATGCAGTATGCATGACGAACATCTTGTAAAGATCCATTTTGAGGGTTATTTTAGCAGTGTAAACTTTGTTTATGCACTGTTTAAGGCAAGCGCAAGCTCCATGGGCGGGGAGCGTGAGCATTTAAAGGGGCCGCAACCTGAATCGGCGCATTTCTAATTATGCCCCAAAATAGGCAGTTAAAAAAATTAATTAAAAAAAATCTATGGGGTATTTTGAGCTGACACTTCACAGACACATTCAGGGGACACATTAGACTTATATTACATCTTGTAAAAAAACGTTCGATGGCACCTTTAATATTGTAAAGCAACAAGAATACTTTTTGTGTGCCAAAAAAATTAAAATAACGACTTTTCAACTATCTGTATGGGCTAAACTGCTGAAATCACGTGTATTTGGCGCTCCGATTCACTGATTTGATTCATAAAGCTTTGAAGCATTGTTTTGAAATCAGCCCATATAGATATTGTTGAAAAGTCGTTATTTTGTTTTTTTGGTGCACAAATAGTATTTTCGTCGCTTTATGATGTTAAGATAGAACCACTGAACTCACATGAACTGTTTCAAATATATTTTTAGTAGCTTTATGGATCTTGAGAGTTTGAATGGCTTTGCTCTCAATAGAGGCCTCACTGAGCCATCGGATTTCATCAAAAATATCTTAATTTGTGTTCTGAAGATGAACGAAGGTCTTACGGGTTTGGAACGACATGAGAGTGAGTAATAAATGACACAATTTTCATTTTTGGGTGAACTAACTCTTTCATTTTGCAATGCTTTGACAAATCAAAGTTATTTTGATAATGTTTTGCCAGCACCATCCTGGGTGCTGTGCCTATTTTGGTTAAGATTGGACCAGCGGCCTAGGAAGAGTTTGAAAAAGTAGGTTTCTACAAAAATCCAAAATGGCAGGAAATTTTTTAAGGCAGAAATCGGAGATACACATTTTGTATGGATTGACTCAAAGATTCAGGGGGATTTTTTTTGTTTTTTTGTGCCCCTTAGGGTTCCAAAGTTATGATCCAAAATACAAATTGCCGTATTATAGCACGACCTAGTGTTAGATAGGTGTGTGACAGGTGAAAATAAGTACAATAGGGTCCCAGCATAATAGGGTTTTGGTGCTTGGACCCCTAAATACTAAAATAAATTAACTTTAAGAACTTTATATATATATATATATATATATATATATATATATATATATATATATAAAAAGCTAATAAAGCAAAAGTTAAAATAAAAAACTAAAATAAAACTGAAAATAAAAAATTAAAGCTAATTCAAATTAAAGATAAATGTTATAATAGTATGTAAAATAACACTTCAGCAAGTCATTTTGCTTATAGATTATGAAGGCATTTTTCTTTTTTTCCCCCTTTTTTTTTTAAATACTGCAACAATCAGTGATTAACTTGAATCCATTTTGATTTTTTTCCTCTTTTAACTGGGCCAATCAGGACCTAATAGCGGAAATGTTACTTTCTATTTTTCTTCATAATTTTGTGATGATAATAAAGGGCATGTCAGAATATAATGTTATCTCGGTCACTCGGTCAATTGTGTTCTGTGCTGTTAAAAAAATGCAATTATATGCATCCGATTGAGCTATTGAGCAAAACATAACAAACATCCAATCAGAAAATGTGAAGGAGAATGTGGTCTCCTTATGACATCATAAAGTCGTTGAATTGCTCTGATTATGGTCTGTAATGTGAATCGAAGAACACACTTTGCAACATCGCTAAACTTGATGGAGTGTCCTGCCAATATTTCATCTCAAAAGGGTGATTTCAGGACATTTCTGACTGTTTGAAGTATAGGCGACAATCTTTTGCTATTGTGCTATCATTTGATACCATTACAATCTCATCTTGTTCCATTTTAAACTTCTTAACTCATTGTCATGCTCAAAAAGAAACTTTTATTATGACTAAATAGGCCGCTGATGTGCCCTAGTACAAAGGCTGTAGCCGAGATCACACAGGAACCTTCGTTTTATATTTTAAAACTCTTTCCTTTGTACTTTCAGTCAGTGTCCTCCGTGTGTCTCCGCACATTAATATCAAGCTAATGTTCCTTTGTACTTTCCCAGGAAAGTGTCATTTATCACACTGATCTTTAGGAAAAATCCATCACAAGATCTTCTGGGTGTTAACTACCTACGCCTTCGACTGATTCTGTTGTTGCTCTAGTAAAACGAGCCATTCTTCAGACACACACCCCATAAACTCATTTAGGCCCGTTCCCGCCTTTAATGCAGTGATACATTTCAGTTCACTAAGTGTTGTTAATCAGAGTCCACTTAATAAAACTGCCAAAGCGCATCGCTCAGAGATCTGTGAGAGGAAGTGTTCCTCTGAGGGGACGGGTGAGAGTGTGACCGATGTAGCCTTACGCCCGAGGGTCAGAGTCCAGAAGAGGAGGTGTCCAGTGTTAGTATATGCTCAAAGTGCATCTTTTACACAGTGAAACTGCCTGTATATCACTGCATTTTATATGAATCACTCAGAATTGGCAGAATCATTGAAGGGGTCATAATAAAAAAAAAAATAGAAAATATTTTAAAATTACTTTTTAGTAGTTTTTTTGTTTTTATATATATATATATATATATATATATATATATATAAAACATATTACTTCTACAGCTTTCCAGGGGGCCACACAAATATGGTAATTTTTTAACATTTTATAATTATTACTGTAATTATAAAATGTATTAATAGTTTGATTAATAATAATAATAATAATAATAATTATTATTATTATATTAATAATAATATATAAATTGTTATTTTATTATTGTTACTACTAATAATAAATAATTTCATTCTGTTTCATTCTAAATACTGTTTGCAAATCATGTAAGTAATCACAATTATTTTGTTCTGTTTGACAGCCATATAGTTTTATGTATTACTTTAAATTGTATGTAGAACATAATTGAATGAAAAGTAGCTAAATATTTTCTAGATAATATTTACATCTATTTATATATGTATTTTCCTGCAGTGAATAAATGAGTTTTTATTCATGAAAATATTATCCATTTTCTATGTAATACTAATTTTATAATGTGTGTGTGTACGCTTTTGTAATTTATTTACAAGATGGACAAAATTTGTCAAAAAAGTCATTCGGTTCAACCAAAATTTTGGTTTGACACTTTTGGTTATACCAAATAACGATATTTTCAAACAATGCTAACAGACTGATATCTAGCTAGCTAGCAAAAAGACAATCAAACATTTTATATTTTGTACAAGTTTTTAAAATATTACATCAGGTCATTTGGTACAACTGCTATAAAACAAGTTCCATGCAGTTGTACCGAATGACCTGATGTTTCGGGACATGCATATAAGCAAGTGAAAACATGAATTTTTAAGTTAAAAGAGAGTTAGTTACTTTGTTTCACGACCATGTGGTCGTTTGCAGGTGTCTGAATGATGTCACATCCTGTCACATGATATTGACCACATGACTTGATCCAAAATGGTCCCTTTATATTGGTTACTCCAAATGACATCAATAAAATTCATTTTTCCGGACATTCTTTCTCATAACAAAGCAACGACTTCTACACATAATTTTAATACCATTTTGCACTATGTTGATATATGATGTTATAAAATCATGCCAGAATAAAAAAATATATACATTTACTACATTTTAAGATATTTTAATCTCAAATGAAATGGCTGTATTGGTATTTGGATGGTTAAACCGAATGACCCTTTGACATTTCAAAATCTTTAAAATACCTTTATATGTAGCAAAATATAATTAAAACCTTTTGGATTCAATAAAAGAGATCCAGTTGTACTACCTTACATACTTTGGATGTCATATCTTTGTTTTTTATTATTATTAAGGACTTTGGACAAAAAAAATGACCCGTCACGTCACGTCATATATATATATATATATATATATATATATATATATATATATATATATATATATATATATATATATATATTAGGAAAGGAGTCCCTAACAATGAGATTTGGAGTTCCATGGCATCAAAATTTTTGAAAACCTTCTGCTTTCAAGAACCTTCTTCATATGGCAGTTCCTGTGTCAAACTAAGGTAAAATATTAAATATTAGAATAATTTTATACTTTCTGATTCCCGGAACTGTTTATCTCTCATTGCCGTTTCTATATAGTGTATTTTGCCCATTTTAAAGCAAACCATTATTTAATTTGTAGAGCTTTAATGCACCCTGCGATTTTCCGATGAACCTCGATTACAGTGTTTTTGAAATGTTCTGTACCTGGAACATGTCAAACCGTCTGATAATTACAAGGCTGCGAGACATCAAAAGCAAACAGAAAGCTTTCATATGCTAACAGAAAGAAGCAGGTGAATACATTGAGAACAGATAAGCCAGAAAATGTACTCAGTGGGAATGACATTACGGATGAGAAACACAGACAATGAGATGGAATAGAAGTTGAGAACTGTCTTTCTTCATGACTTCGCAGTTGTTCTTGGACAGCCTATTGGTCTTTTGATGGCTCCCCTACAAAAGGGTTCTTTGAATGAACAGAAAAGTGTTTTAGAGGTATAGTAAAGCTTTACAGTTAGATTGGGATTTTTTAATTTTTTTTATTTTTAGGCTAATGACTGCTATAACCGAGGCTTTGACATGTGCACAGTTGGAGTTCAGCTCAGCCAGGACCAAGAATAAGTGTTGAAAATACCTTGTAAAACCTTGAAAATGAGCCGACCCTAAGCAATGTGCTGGAACTGTCAGTACTAATAAACACAGACAGGACGGGGGTTTTGTGTGTGTGTGTGTGTGTGTGAAGAGACAGTATTACTTGTGTGATTGCCTGAGGTGATCAACTAGTGGTGGATGAATGAATCATCCTTGATTATTTCCATGATTTCAAATCAATTATACCAAAGAGTTGACATCATTTTTAATCTTTAAGTGACTGAATAATTCTTTTTGATTTTCATGAACGCATATGAAATATGGCAGAGTCTAATTACAAAACAAATAAGTTTTTTTTTAAAGAATAATTTATGTTAATTGCCTTAATTTTAAATAAAAAATGTTGCAGGATTGGCATATTTTTTTGATTACAAAACAAGTTTGTGTTTTTGAACTAATCTGAATGAGTTCTTGTTCATTTCCATTATCTCAACTCCAGTAGTTCACAGTTTTGACACTTTTTTGTTTATGAAATGTATCATTGTCTTTGAACACAAAGGTGGATGTGAAAATAAATATGTTAGATCTTTCATTCAAAAGATTCACAACATTTTAACTGAAAGTTGAAAGTGGGGGAAACATTATGAAATAAATGTTTTTCTCCAATACATGTTGGCCACAATTTGGCACCCCTAGAAATTCTTATGAGTAAAATATCTTGTATATTCCCATTCATATTTACATTTGAACAAATCTGAATGAGTCATTCTTGAGTCATTTCCATGATCTTTGGCAGTTGTTTTTTTTATTATTATTATTATTTAGAAACTGTTTTAGTTATATTTTAGGTAACTGAATTATTCTTCATTTTCATGACTTCAAATAATTTTGGGACAATTTTGACATAATTATTTGCTCTGAAATGTCTAAGTTTTGAACTGAACATTTTGAATCTCAAAACCAACACAAAAATATGGCACAGGTTTAAAATAATGAAGAGAAGAAGCACCAGCTTTGATTATGAATCAAATCCATTTTTTGAACAAATAATTTAAGTAAATGGATCGTGTTTTGGAGAAAAACATTTATTTCATAATTTAAGTTTCCCCCCACTTTCAACTATTTTCCTTAAATGAAAGGTTACATGATCTCAAATCAAATATGGCACACAAATTTGACATAATTTTTAATTACTGTAAAAAAAAAAAAAAAAAAAAAAGCTTTTTGAATGAATCATTCTTGTTCATTTCCTTAATATTAAATAAAATATCCCACAGGTGTGACATAATTTATGATTACAAAACTAATTAGTGATTTTGAACAAATCTTTTTAGTCAATGAATCATTCTTGTTCATTTCCATGATCTCAAATCAAATATTTCAGAGGTTTGACATAATTTTTATGTTATGAAATTAATCATTATTTTTGAACCCTTTTTTAGTAAATGACTCATTCTTGTTAATTTCCATGATCTGATTTGACATAAAGAATATCCTTTGTCATATTTAAAGTGAATAATAAGTTACATTTATGGTCATTATTCAACTTCTTTTGTGTTTTACAGAAAAAAAGAACATCATAAAGGGTTAGAACGACAATTACAAGGTAATTGATGACAAAACTTTACATTTTTGGTGAGCTTTTTACTAAAAGATTTGATTTGGTCCTAGAACGAACTCACTCAACTCATTTGTTCAAAAACAATGACTCATTCAAAATAGACAAAAAGAATCACTTGGTGCTGCCACCTACAAAGAGGGTCAAAGAACGAATGAACTGATCCTTTTGTTGAACAGAATCAATAGATGAACTGTTTTAGTTATATTTTATATTTTAGGTAACTGAATTATTCTAGGATGAATCAAAATCCTTCAAAAGAACAAAATAGAACGTTTGTATGAAGCTGGACCTTGATGTGAAGTCTCATAATGAGAGAAGATGCGAGAAATAAATGGGTAGAAAAGAAGATACAATAAAACAAATCAAATCACTCAGATTCTTGCTATAAACATGCAAATTGCTAGAGCAGTTTTTATGTGAATAAGACAGGAGAGAAATAATTAAAAGTTGTCTTATCCTGTCTTTATTCTGAGTGCCCGGTCTCTGGGAAAAGCCACTTCAGAAGCTTGCCGTGTTGATATGTATGTCATAAGCATTTATGAATCTAATTGAAATGAGCAATGATTCAGACCCGCCAAGAGTCAAGGATGTCTTCAGCTGCCCACCATCCAGGAAAAAACAACGAATTTGCCTTTTTTTACAAGTAGGGACATAAAATTCTTCTGACTAATTATCCTGGACTATAGCACTGGAGTGTGAAATGAAATTTGATTACTGACAAAGCATTATGTGGTGCACACAGATAAAAATGTAGGTGGCTGGCAAACAAATAACCCCAAACAAGTAGAATGAGGGCGTCGTAAATACGTGACGACACTTCTGATCGGCCGCGGTCATATCCTCGCCTCTCGGAAGATGCTTATAACATAATGCAATTGTGGCCGAGAGGCTCAATCTGAATTCGTAAACCAGTCATTTTTATCTCTGCAGTATGAATTATGAAAGCCTGATTATTCATTGGTGTGGCTCCACAAATCCACCATGAGTTTAATTCAGTTGTGCATTTAATTCCGTCCTTCTTGTTTCTAATTGCTCTCACTGTGTTTTTTCCCCCCACTTAACAAAATTTGCTGGAGAACGCGGGAACGTTTAATCTGCACATGCCATCAGTGGGTATTGTCTTTCTGCAATTAGACTGATGAGAAGATTTAGCCATTAGCGGGTTCATTACAGCAGCCGCACACCGCCAACTCCACTGGAGCAATCAGAGAACGTGCTCCTCGCTGGCTCGCCGGCGGGAGTTAAAATCTACAACTTATCGCAGACGTGAGGGAAGTCTGGGAAGCATTAGGTCGGCAGGCCACTCATGAGATGAACGGCAGAGTTAGCGCCGAGCTGATGTTAGTTTGCAGTTGCTTTGAGTACCATTGAGAATTTAGACATTGTACTAACTATAAGTAACTTTGCAAATACATGTCAACTAACTCTCATTAGATCAGGTTAGGGTTAGGTTTAGGGATAGTACAATAAGTTGACATGTACTTGCAAAGTTACTTATAGTAGAATGTCTGTTGAGGGACCATCAAAATAAAGTGTTAGCAGATATTAAGCAGAAAGTCTACTAATACTCTAATGACTGGTAGTTTACATGTAGTTGCAAAGTTACTTGTAGTTAGTATTGAATGTTAAGTTGGGGGACCATTAAAATAGTGTTAGCAGATATTAAGCGGAAAGTCTTCTAATACTCTAATGACTTGTAGTTGACATGTAGTTGCAAAGTTATAGTTAGAATGTCTGTTTAGGGACCATCAAAATAAAGTGTTAGCAGATATTAAGCAGAACATCTACTAATACTCTAATGACTGGTATTTGACATGTAGTTGCAAAGTTACTTGTAGTTGTTATTGAATGGTCTGTTGGAGGACCATTAAAGTAATGTTAGCATATATTAAGCAGAAAGTCTACTAATACTCTAATGACTTGTAGCTGACATGTAGTTGCAAAGTTACTTGTAGTTAGTATTGAATGGTCTGTTGGGGGACCATTAAAATAGTGTTAGCAGATATTAAGCGGAAAGTCTACTAATACTCTAATGACTTGTAGCTGACATATAGTTGCAAAGTTATAAAGTTATAGTTAGAATGTCTGTTTAGGGACCATCAAAATAAAGTGTTAGCAGATATTAACAAAGTCACTTTAAGACAAGTCATTTCACTTGGCGGCCATCTTTGAAATGCCTCTCGGGCATCCTGGGCATCATGCAATCACTTTGAATGGGGAAACATCAAATTCTCCAAAACTGTTCGCCAACCTTACGATTACATTTCATATTTGAAATCACCAATGAAATCTAACAACAACTGGCTCATAAATTTAGTTTCTAAACGCTCGAATCATGACAAAAAACTGTATTTTCAGGCTGGATTAAGCTAATGCGCATGCGCAGACCTAAATGCGCGTCTCTTCAGAGGCGCGTGTTTGACTGTTTCTATAGAAACCGGTGATTCTAACGGCCGCTGAAGTGACACGATGACTTTACCAGTCGGCGATTGGCTCTTATTTAGAAGGCGGGACTTATTCCGCCATATTGCGCGTTACACTTTCTCCCATTCAAAACAATACGAGTGACACGTCTTGTGTTATTCTATAGTCTTTGATATTAAGCAGAACATCTACTAATACTCTAATGACTGGTATTTGACATGTAGTTGTTATACTTGTAGTTGTTATTGTTACTTGTAGTCATACTTGTAGTTGTTATTGAATGGTCTGTTGGAGGACCATTAAAATAATGTTAGCAGATATTAAGCAGCAGTCTACTAATACAGTGGTTCTCAAACCTGTCCTGGGGACCCCCCACCACTGCAATTTTGCAGTCTCCCTCATCTAACACACCCATTTCAACTCTTGCAGTCTCTCTAATTACTATGACTTGAACAGGTTTGTTAGATGAGGGTGACTGCAAAATGTGCAGTGGTGGGGGTCCCCAGGACAGGTTTGAGAACCACTGTACTAATACACTAATACTGGTATTTGACATGTAGTTGCAAAATTACTTGTAGTTATTATTGAATGGTCTGTTGGAGGACCATTAAAATAATGTTAGCAGATATTAAGCAGACAGTCTACTAATACACTAATGACTGGTATTTGACATGTAGTTGCAAAGTTACTTGTAGTTATTATTGAATGGTCTGTTGGAGGACCATTAAAATAATGTTAGCAGATATTAAGCAGAAAGTCTACTAATACACTAATGACTGGTATATGACATGTAGTTGCAAAGTTACTTGTAGTTAGTATTGAATGGTCTGTGATGACCATTAAAATAGTGTTGCAGATATTAACGGAAAGTCATAATAGTCTAATGACTTGTAGTGACATTAGTTGCAAAGTTATATTAGAATGTCTGTTTAGGGACCATCAAAAGAAAGTGTTACAGATATTAAGTAGAACATCTACTAATACACTAATGACTGGTATTTGACATGTAGTTGCAAAGTTACTTGTAGTTGTTATTGAATGGTCTGTTGGAGGACCATTAAAGTAATGTTAGCATATATTAAGCAGAAAGTCTACTAATACTCTAATGACTTGTAGCTGACATGTAGTTGCAAAGTTACTTGTAGTTAGTATTGAATGGTCTGTTGGGGGACCATTAAAATAGTGTTAGCAGATATTAAGCGGAAAGTCTACTAATACTCTAATGACTTGTAGCTGACATATAGTTGCAAAGTTATAAAGTTATAGTTAGAATGTCTGTTTAGGGACCATCAAAATAAAGTGTTAGCAGATATTAACAAAGTCACTTTAAGACAAGTCATTTCACTTGGCGGCCATCTTTGAAATGCCTCTCGGGCATCCTGGGCATCATGCAATCACTTTGAATGGGGAAACATCAAATTCTCCAAAACTGTTCGCCAACCTTACGATTACATTTCATATTTGAAATCACCAATGAAATCTAACAACAACTGGCTCATAAATTTAGTTTCTAAACGCTCGAATCATGACAAAAAACTGTATTTTTCAGGCTGGATTAAGCTAATGCGCATGCGCAGACCTAAATGCGCGTCTCTTCAGAGGCGCGTGTTTGACTGTTTCTATAGAAACCGGTGATTCTAACGGCCGCTGAAGTGACACGATGACTTTACCAGTCGGCGATTGGCTCTTATTTAGAAGGCGGGACTTATTCCGCCATATTGCGCGTTACACTTTCTCCCATTCAAAACAATACGAGTGACACGTCTTGTGTTATTCTATAGTCTTTGATATTAAGCAGAACATCTACTAATACTCTAATGACTGGTATTTGACATGTAGTTGTTATACTTGTAGTTGTTATTGTTACTTGTAGTCATACTTGTAGTTGTTATTGAATGGTCTGTTGGAGGACCATTAAAATAATGTTAGCAGATATTAAGCAGAAAGTCTACTAATACTCTAATGACTTGTAGTTGACATGTAGTTGCAAAGTTACTTGTTGTTATTATTGAATGGTCTGTTGGAGGACCATTAAAATAATGTTAGCAGATATTAAGCAGACAGTCTACTAATACACTAATGACTGGTATTTGACATGTAGTTGCAAAGTTACTTGTAGTTATTATTGAATGGTCTGTTGGAGGACCATTAAAATAATGTTAGCAGATATTAAGCAGAAAGTCTACTAATACACTAATGACTGGTATATGACATGTAGTTGCAAAGTTACTTGTAGTTAGTATTGAATGGTCTGTTGATGGACCATTAAAATAGTGTTAGCAGATATTAAGCAGACAGTCTACTAATACACTAATGACTGGTATATGACATGTAGTTGCAAAGTTATAGTGTGTAGAATGTCTGTTTATGGACCATCGAAATAAAGTGTTAGCAGATATTAAGCAGAAAATCTACTAATACTCTAATAACTTGTAGTTGACATGTAGTTGCAAAGTTATAGTTGGAATGACTGTTTAGGGACCGTCAAAATAAAGTGTTAACAGATATTAAGCAGAACATCTACTAATACTCTAATGACATGTAGTTGCAAAGTTATAGTTAGTAGAATGTCTAAAGTGGACTATTTAAAAAAAGTGTTACCTAATGTCACATTGTGAGTCACAATTACAAGAAATAAAGTTACAATTATTATTTGGTAATATATTTAATATATAATAAAACATTAAATTTTTTATATTCCAGTTTTTATTATTAAATATTATTATAAATTATTTATTGGAATTGCAACTTAAAATCACAACCAACAACATCTGTTAGTTAATCGTTCTGGAAAGAATTATATATAATATTGACAAGAATTATATAAAGTTTATTTCTGATTTTTTTTTTTTTTTTTTTTTTTTGCTTTTCTTTTAAAAATCTGAAATTATTTCATAATTTAACAGCAGGCTTTTGAAGGTAGTGTATGCAATTGTTTTGCAAACATTGTTCTTTCTTTCTCAGAATAACTAAAAGATTTGCAAGCCAAATCATAATCAGAAACACACTAATATCAGTGCTATTAGCTTCTGAACTAATGCTGCCTTCAAGTCATGTCATAATGATCATATTTAGGAGATAAGCGCACATCACCACCACATTTTTAGGCCTTATTAAAGAGGATCTATTATGCTTTTTTACATTTTCAACTTTCTTTAATGTTGCAGTTTGGGCATAAAACAGGTCTCAAGGTTAGCAAGCACAAAGTCACTCCAAAGGGAGTTATTCTCTAAATTACCAAGCACTGTTTCTCAACTCCCTGAAATGCCTCGACTTTAATCTTGAGAGGAATGAACATGTCACAATATTCCTCATTTAAAAAAAAATTCCTGCCCTAGGCATATGCAAAATAAAGGGGACGAGGCCTGGTTGAGTTGTGTTAGTATATTCATTTCAGCTTCATTTCATTGAACAAAAATGATTCTTAATTGTTTTAGTTTCTGTTCACAATAACAGCACTGAATTGCAGCAAAGTTTCTGAAGTTTCTAAAATTAAACTTTACTTCTTCAGAACTCCAATGTACATGAGGATCTGCAGACGTTTTGATTCAAGCTTCAAGGTGTCTGTGTATCGAGACTCTCTTTGATTCAGTGGCAGTGACGTGTCCCGGTTCAGTCCTGAACACCACAGCAGTGGGAAGTGCACTTCTGCAACACATGACCTATGAAAGGCCATCACCATATTTGAAGTGACAATTTGACAAGGTGCTACTTCCTGAGGTCATCATCGCCTCATAAAATAACAGGAAAGTCTATTCTGTAGAGGAAAACTGTCAGATAGCTTGCTTTGTTTATCTTAAAGAGGACCTGTTATGCTATTTTACATTTACATTTTTCAACTTTCTTTAGTGTGTAATGTTGCTGCTTGAGCATGAAAAAGGTCTGCAAAGTTGCAAAGTCACACTCTCTATATTAGTGCGCACTGTTTGAACTCCCTGAAATGCCTCAATTGTAGTCTTGAGTTTCCAGGAACACGTCACAATATTCCTCATTTAAATAATTCCCGCCCAAGGCATGCGCAATAAAGGGGCGTGGCCTGGTTGAGTTGCGTTAGTAGTGTAGTGAGATGTGGTTTTTTCCACTCCTGATCCAACGCGGTTATGGTAAGGGGCATGACATTTCCGAAATGTGCTGACCAATCACAACACACTGCTCCAGCCGACCAATCAGAGCACATTGTGCTTTTCAGAAGGAGGGGCTTCATAGGCAGTGTTGGGGAAAGTTACTTTTAAATGTAATTGTGCGTTACTCGAAAAAAGTAACTAATTGTGTTACTTAGTTACTTTTTATGGAAAGTAATGCGTTACATTACTTTTACGTTACTTTTTCTCAAAAGTGAAATGAATAAGCCTCAGGCTGGAGGAAATGCAAATTCACGCCTGTACAGTAGAGGGAGCTGTTTAAACACACAAGACTTTTAGCTGTGCTGCCATTCTGGATTGCAGAAGAATAAGATGCAGGAGAAGTAAATGAGTAAATGTATGCTCACATTTAGTCTAGAACTATTCTAGAATGACCATCATGTTCACACAGCGCACACAACACCTCTGCACTCCCGATTTCTCTCAACATGGCAACAGGAGAGCTGTCATTCAATAAATGGGAAATCAGAGTAACTTGCGTTACTTATTTGAAAAAGTTACTCAGATATTTTTGGTAAATTTAAAGGTAATTCGTTACTTTAATATTACTTGTAATTACTTGTAATGCATTACCCCCAACACTGTTCATAGGCACAGGAACTAAACAGAGTGTTACTGACAGACTGGGAAAAGAGGTGCCGCAACAATGTAAAATAAGTGGAAAATAAGGTGTTTTTTGAACTTATTGCAGTAGAGCCCAAAAACAAAAGGGCATAATAGGCCCGCTTTAAAAGAACAGGCTCAATACCACAGTAAACTCTGTTCTAGAGACTTCAGCGAATGTACTGTAGTGTGCAGTGCAGTTAAATGTGACGTGGCTTCGTGACCCCTCTGAGCCGCCACAGTGCTGACTGTTTCATTTAACGACAGGAGGTCACCGGAGGGTCAGCCAGCGCCGTTTGTACTCACTGAGAATTCATTACTTGTGCTGCCACCTTGAATAGGAAATGAAGTTTCCGATAAAGCAAGAATTGAAAAAAAACAGAAGGGAGAGTAAAGGAGAAAAAAGGGACAGCATCGCAGACTTAAAAACATGCTCACATGAGGGCCAGCAGAGGTTAACGCTTAACATTTCTGCGGACTGTGACTGCAAAATCAAGGAAATTTCGATGGCAATCTTGTTGCCGAGCCAAAGACTTCTTTATGATGTCTATGAAATTGGAATCTTTATCTCTCATAGAGTGCAGACGGACTGACTTTGGTGTGCCAAAGGCATCCCACTTTGTTAATTGCCTAGAGAGGGCAAAAAGAGAAAAACACTCTTGACTTTTTACCTTTAAGAGGACTGGTTGAAAAAACATTCTCTGAATAACACACAACTTCATTTGCGTTCCATAGGATAATTTTATTCCGGCTGATCCTGAATCTGTCATCACTGTCACAGATCGCTGTTTGTTCTTGCTTATTCTAGGGTAAACAAAACCACTTGCGCTCAGTATGCATGTTCCCTTGTGCACTTTTTTTGCTCTCCCTGTTTGTGATAAAGTAGTTCTACAAAGCAAAACAATATTTTTATTAATCAGTATCAGTGTTTTTTTTTTTTTTTACAGTAAAAATAACTTACTTGAGAAGTAAAATGGTGTAAAATGATAAGACCTGTTTTTAGTTAACACATCTTGAATTATTTTATTTTACACTTGAATATATGGTAAATGTACAGAAGAGGATTAGGGCCAAGCAATAATAAAAAAAATAAAACCATCTCGAGATTAAAGTTGTTAAATTTCGAGATAAAATGTTGAGAATAAACTCGTTAAATTATGAGAAAAATGTTGTTAAATTTCGAGAAAAAAGTCGAGATAAAATGTTGAGAATAAAGTCATTAAATTACGAGAAAAAAGTCGTTAAATTTCGAGAAAAAAGTCGAGATAAAATGTTGAGAATAAAGTCATTAAATTACGAGAAAAAACTCGTTAAATTTCGAGAAAAAATGTCGAGATAAAATGTTGAGAATAAACTCATTAAATTATGAGAAAAATGTCGTTAAATTTCGAGAAAAATGTCGAGATAAAATGTCGAGATAAAATGTTGAGAATAAAGTCATTAAATTATGAGAAAGTCGTTAAATTACGAGAACAAATTCATTAAATTATGAGAAAAATGTCGTTAAATTTCGAGAAAAAATGTCGAGATAAAATGTTGAGAATAAACTCGTTAAATTATGAGAAAAATGTCGTTAAATTTCGAGAAAAAAGTCGAGATAAAATGTTGAGAATAAAGTCATTAAATTACGAGAAAAAAGTCGTTAAATTTCGAGAAAAAAGTCGAGATAAAATGTTGAGAATAAAGTCATTAAATTACGAGAAAAAACTCGTTAAATTTCGAGAAAAAAGTCGAGATAAAATGTTGAGAATAAAGTCGTTAAATTTCGAGAAAAAAGTCGAGATAAAATGTTGAGAATAAAGTCATTAATTTACGAGAAAAAAGTCGTTAAATTTCGAGAAAAAAGTCGAGATAAAATGTTGAGAATAAAGTCATTAAATTACGAGAAAAAACTCGTTAAATTTCGAGAAAAAATTTCGAGATAAAATGTTGAGAATAAACTCATTAAATTATGAGAAAAAAGTCGTTAAATTTCGAGAAAAAAGTCAAGATAAAATGTTGAGAATAAAGTCATTAAATTACGAGAAAAAAGTCGTTAAATTTCGAGAAAAAAGTCGAGATAAAATGTTGAGAATAAAGTCGTTAAATTTCGAGAAAAAAGTCGAGATAAAATGTTGAGAATAAAGTCATTAATTTACGAGAAAAAAGTCGTTAAATTTCGAGAAAAAAGTCGAGATAAAATGTTGAGAATAAAGTCATTAAATTACGAGAAAAAACTCGTTAAATTTCGAGAAAAAATGTCGAGATAAAATGTCGAGATAAAATGTTGAGAATAAACTTGTTAAATTACGAGAAAGTCGTTAAATTACGAGAACAAATTCATTAAATTATGAGAAAAATGTCATTAAATTTCTAGAAAAAAGGTGAGATAAAATGTTGAGAATAAACTCATTAAATTATGAGAAAAAAGTCGTTAAATTACAAGAACAAATTTGTTAAATTACGAATTACGAGTTTTTTCTTGTAATTTAACGAGTTTATTCTCAACATTTTATCTCGACTTTTTTCTTGAAATTTAACGAGTTTTTTCTCATAATTTAATGAGTTTATTCTCAACATTTTATTTCGACTTTTTTCTTGAAATTTAACGAGTTTTTTTCTCGAAATTTAACAACTTTAATCTCGAGATGGTTTTATTTTTTTATTATTGCTAGGCCCTAATCCTCTTCCGTATAAATGTGATCCTCCTCCTGATATAAATTAAACATCATGATGATTACATTTTTAATCATTTTTATTAGTCAATTTCTGAAGAAAAAAAAAATAGTTTTTTAATTTATTGCCTTGTTTTTGTTTTTACTTTCATTAATTTGTTTTATTTTACTTTAAACAAAAACATCAAGATTAAGTTCAAATTAATATTAGGTTAAGTTTAAGAGAAAAAAAAAATCTTTATCCATTTCATTTTTAATTTTTATTTATATTTTGTTTTATAACTTAATTTGCTTTTGCTTAATTGTTTAATTATTTTTTTTATTTAGTCTTTTTTAACTAGCTCATTTTAATTAATTTTTAAAAGGACAAATATTCCATGTAATCTCTTAATTAATATGAAGTCATAAAAGCAGCATGCATAATAATAATTACAAAAGAATTTACCAAAGTAGTTTTAAATGGCGTACAGCATATCACCCCACAGAACATGTCGACTTTTATGTCAGCTGCTGGTGTATTGTGAATGAGTCCTGGCCTGGTTTTCAGACCCTTTGAGAATTTCCTTGACAAATTCAACTAAAATCATCCCAAATGAGTCCCAATCCTTCTTTCTACTGGAATTGCGCACAGCGCCGTAACACTGAAGCGTAAAAAATCCCTATTCTTACTCTAATTGATAGTAAGAATCATGATCTAATTTCCGCCCTCGGCGACCGACGTGAGACATGTGTCCCCACTTACGGCGGCTTTGCTCGAACTCAGTGGTTTTACGCGTAATCCAACGCGCTCTTGAAGCATTACAGGCCTTAAGCGTGACATTTGCGGGATAGAAGTGTAATTGCACCCTCATTCTGTCTCTCTGTTCTGTGCAGGTTTGCTGCATTGTCGTGGAGTGTAGCTGTGGCCTCTCCTCCTCCTCTTCTGCTGCGCTCTGGGGGCGGGCAGACTGGAGAGACGGTTGCATTAATAATGCAAGGCTGCCTGGAAACCGAACGCGCTGCAGTGAAGTGCTGTGTGGAATGCTAAAGAGGCATTTGTTTGTGTGTCGCCCGTTTGCATCCCTCCCCGTCCTCTAAAAGCACTAGTGCCACCATCCTAAGTTGCGCACATATGCGTGTGTGTGTGCTTTGTGAATTTGTTTGTGTGTGTAGCTCAGCAGATGCGAGTTTCCTAGGGGTGCAAAGTCTAGCCTTTCTCGTTCCATATGTGTCTTTGTTGCCATATTGACAGATGACATATTGACGTGCTTGTTTGAGTGACGGCTCTGTATTTTACTGCAATCGTACTTTCGATATTCGACAGTGTGAGTTAAAGAAAAGGAAAATTATCAACCACTCTAGAATCTTCAGTCACTGAGAATGTCTCAGTGTGAGTTTAAACATACAATCATAGTGACTCTCTCACACACACAAACACACATTAACCACACTGTGGTGTCTAAAGTAGGAGGATGTTTACCTTCCATTTACTCCTTTTTTGAGGTGATTGATAGTATTTTTTATGCTTTTTTCAGAGAAATTTTCTTGAGGTTTCTTTGCAGCAGACTCATCCCAACCAGGTGCCACGCAACAAGTTTCCCAGGACAAGTGAAAGAGAAAATGCTGCATGAAGCAGATTCACAGGTAGTCCGAAGATATTTGATGCATAATATAAGGGTGTGTTCACACTTGGCAGGTTTGGTTAGATTAAAACGATTTCCCTGTTTGGCTGCGTTCACACTTTTAGTACGATTCTCTTGGTTCTTTTGGTCTGAAAAAAGAAAACAATACATTTAGTCCTGATTCGCTTAGCATTCATACTGTCATTGTTATAACCGAACTGCTGAAAAATCCAGCTAAGACCAGCCAACCAACTTAGGCTGGTTTTAGCTGGATTTTTCAGCAGAAGGCCTTTATTAACACCCCGAAGCCATGTGGATTACTTTTACGATGAATGGACGCACTTTTTTTTTTTTTTTGCTTCAAAATCGGGCCCCCATTCACTGCTATTATAAAGCTTAGAAGAGCCAGGACATGTTTTAAATGTGCCATCAAATGAAAAATTGAATTAACCTCGGCATAGTTGAATAACGAGTTCAGTACATGGAAATGACATACAGTGAGTCTCAAACTCCATTGCTTCCTCCTTCTTATATAAATCTCATTTGTTTAAAAGACCTCCGAAAAACAGGCGAATCTCAACATAACACCGACTGTAACAGTCGGGATCATTAATATGTACGCCCCCAATATTTGCATATGCCAGCCCATGTTCAAGGCATTACACAAGGGCAGAACGTCTGGATCTGTGCACAGCTGAATCATCAGACTAGGTAAGCAAGCAAGAACAACAGTGAAAAATGGCAGATGGAGCGATAATAACTGACATGATCCATGATATTTTTAGTGATATTTGTAAATTGTCTTTCTAAATGTTTCGGTAGCATGTTGCTAATGTACTGTTAAATGTGGTTAATAAAGTTACCATCGTTTCTTACTGTATTCACGGAGACAAGAGCCGTCGCTATTTTCATTATTAAACACTTGCAGTCTGTATAATTCATAAACACAACTTCATTCTTTATAAATCTCTCCAACAGTGTGTAATGTTAGCTTTAGCCACGGAGCACCATCAAACTCATTCAGAATCAAATGTAAACATCCAAATAAATACTATACTCACAGGAATCGATGCATGCATGCAGCATGCATGACGAACACTTCCATTTTGAGGGTTATATTGGCTGTGTGAACTTTGTTTATGCTGGTTAAGGCAGTCGAGAGCTCGGGGGCGGGGGAGCGCGAGATTTAAAGGGGCCGCGCACTGAATCGGTGCATATATAATTATAGCTCAAAATAGGCAATTAAAAAAATAAATAAAAAAATCTATGGGGTATTTTGAGCTGAAACTTCACAGACACGTTCAGGGGACACCTTAGACTTATATTACATCTTGTTAAAACTGGTTCTAGGGCACCTTTACACCTAGGATGGCTTGAGAGTGAGTAAATCATAGTGTAATTTTCATTTTTGGGTGAACTATCCCTTTAAAGGGACTTTTGCGCTAATGACACTAATGACATAGGTTCAGTTTCTATGCAGGGAATATATGGGCTGATAAAATACCCAAATTCGCTTTGGATGAGAGCGTCTACCAAATGCATGAATGTAGGTTTGGGTTTTGCACTGTGACACAAATAGTAACCAGAAACTGAAAAAAATTAATATTTATCACTTGTCGCTTTGTTTTGGGCCTAATTTGAGGACTGCTTAATGTTTTACTGAAGCATTCTGAAAATGAAAGCGGTCCGGCTTGGGTTGGCCCACATGCTCTCCTTTCATGTCCCTGTATATTACAGCAAGTCAATATGAATTAATCTTTACAGAGTAATCCAGCACATTGCATTCATAATCCACTCTCAGCCTTGAGCATTGTATTGTGCACTGCGGCGTTATCCATCTATGCGTTTAGTAGCCATTCCTGGAGGCAAAAATATACAGCACTTACGGCACCACTTTATTAAAGCATTTTATATACTGTGGAAACACTTAAAAATAAATAAATAAAAGCAGAATAGTAATAAAAACAATTTACGGCTGCAAGAACAGCATATGATGTATTTTTCCTTTTTATTCATGCATTTGTTGACATAGGAACAAGACAATGGGAGCGTGCAGACACTTAGTATAATCAAGTGCTCGCCCCAGGACAGGAATATAATTCCTTAATGCCTTGCTTTCCATTTCAATTTTACACCATTTATAACGAACGCCTCGCAAGAGTAATGCTTTTTTGAGCACTTGTGAATTGCACACACTAATGAACTTATTTTTAAATGTATGGTTTATAAATTTAATCCACACACACACACAATCTGTGGGAAGAGAAATACGAGGTCTCGCGCTCGGAGGCCCACACAGGAGATTCACTGCACTCCGCAGTCAGCGGAGAAGATTACCGACTTCTAATGTACATCCTGTGGGGTAACGCTGTAATCACAGTAACCTAGATATATCATGGAGATGAGCAGATTGATAGGTTGTCGTGAAGATGATTGCGCCATGAGACGGGAGAGGGTGTTGCTCACGGTCCGGCGGTACATTAAGTCGAGGAGTAATTTTAGCGTTATGGCGCGTAACGGGGTCGCCGCAGTTTAGTGCGACACTTCAGTCTCGCACACGCACTGTCGCCGGCTCTTAAAAGATGAGAGAGATATTAGATCAGGAACAAGAAGCGTGCGTGCATGTATGCATCTGATGCCATCCTACTGTATATGTTTTAGAGATGCCTAGGGCAGGCTATGGGAATCATGAGCCACTTTAGATCAGTAAGAACAGTAAGGAACAGTTCCAGTTATATTTCCACTTGAGTCTGGTACGGCACGATTACAAACCGTTCTCGGCCTGGAATTCTCAGCATGTGTATTGACGTCGTAAGAGGTCACAAACTCTGATGTTGAATGACAAAATAACCTTATAAAGTTCATACACTACATGGTTAAGTAGCATACACAGTATATAGTGCATTATTTGGGACACAACTTATTTTTGTAGTTTACTAATTGAAACAGTTCATTATGGAAGCTTGTTTCTGCCACAGAGAGCCGCGCACTCGCGTAATTTAAAAATTAACGGTCATTTCATTTTACTGACTGACAATAATATTTGTTTATCGATCTCTTTATTGAATAATTATTTATAATTAATATATGTACGAGTGTAAATAGTGTGATTTTAGAGACATTTACACGTAATTGAAGACAACATGATGTTAACCGATAAGTTTTTGTTAACCGACCAAAAGAGAGCAGCCTTTCGCCGAGCCCCGCCCCCCTTAGTTACTGTTGCTTTGTCCGACAAGCCGTGGCGCTGTCACTCCACACGCAGTGAAAAATACATCGCGGAACAAAGAAGATACTGACCACACATCGACAGACAAGACAGAGCAGGTTACTTATGATATTAAACAAAGTCCCAGCTTTCAAACCGTGTAGTTATTAAAGAAATTCAAACAATAAAAACCGTTTTGTTGCTCTTTAATGTGTCGTGACCATGGTCGTGACAGATTGCTGTAGATCCTCAGCTCAACCGCTCGTAAAAACGATCATCTCTTCCTATTAGTCCATGAACATGAGAATGAATGTTGTTTCAAACGCGGAAAGACGTCAATACACACCATTTTTCAAGTTTAACTCCACCGAGGTTAATCTTTTAACTACTGGCTGCTTTGTCGGACAAAATGGCGGATGCGGCGTTCTGATTGGTTAGATCGCTTGTCAATCAAACTCCAAGCGAAAGGTCAATTCAGTGGTAAGAAATTAATGTAATGTTATCCCAGTTAAAGTCACATAATTGTTATTAATTTTATAACAATTATGTGATAACAATTATTAATAAAATTAATATTTTAAAATATTGTGTTGAAGTCATTGTTTGTCGCTCAAGAAATGTAAAATCTGCTAGTGGTACAGTGTCAGTGATACAATTCATGAAATCTTACATATTAATGCATAAATTCGATATTATTTAATCCTCCATAAGGTTTATGTGCTCGTATTTATAATATATTTCTATTGATTAAATAAAAGTTCAAAACAAGACATGGTCTGTAGTATTGACGAGTGATAACTAACCTACAACAGTGTAAATTATATCGGAGTAAAAAGAGGTTAGGGGAACGTTCCGGGAACATTCTGAGAACATTCTGGGAAGGTTAGGGGAACGTTCTCCAAACCAACAGGGAACGTTCTGTTTACGTAAAGAAAACTTTCCTGGCTAACCAACAGAGAACGTTAGGATGTATGTTCTGGGAACGTTCCCAGAACATTCTGGGAACTAGAAACTAACATTCCCAGAACGTTCTGGGAACCAAAAATTGTTAGCTGGGTAAAGGTAACTGATGGCAACTTTTTATCTCATAATTCTGACTTTTTTTCCTCAGAATTGTGTGAAATAACCTCCCAATTCTGACTTTTCTGAGAAAAAGTCAGAATTGCCAGTTTATATCACGCAATTGCGAGTTATGAAGTCAGAATTGTTAGATATAAACTTGCAATTCTGAGAAAAAAAGTCTTTTTTTCCTCAGAATTGGACTTTATAACTTGTAATTGCGAGTTTACGAGATATAAACTCGTAATTGCGAGAAAAAAGTCAGAATTGCAATTGCGAGAAATAAATTCAGAATTGCGAGTCTGACTTTTTCTCGCATTTCTGATTTTATTTCAAGTTTATATCTAGCGATTCTGAAGTTATAACTTGTAATTGCGAAAGAAAAAAATCAAAATTGCGAGAAAAGGTCAGACTCGCAATTCTGAATTTAGCCTTTTTCTCGCAATTGCGAGTTAACATCTCGCAATTCTGACATTATATCACAATTATCTGACAATTATGACAATTGTGAAAAAAAGTCAGAACTGCGAGATGAAAAGTTGCAATTATCTATTATTTTATTTTTTAATCCGTGGCAGAAACAAGCTTCCATACTTCATAGGTGTTGGTTGTTCAGAAATCTGATTGTTCTAGTTACGCTGTATGTTTTTGATTCACCAAAAAGAACCGGTTCATAGGAGTCATTTGATTGAGTCAGTATTGATTTATATTGGTATGTTTTGATTCATTAAAAAAAGAGCCTGTTCAAAAGAGTCAATTGTTTTGAAATCTGCATTTTTTTTTTTTTTTTTTTTTTTGATTCAATGAAAACAGTCTGTTCATAAGAGGCCAGTTCGTAAGAATCATTCATTTGAGAATCAGGCTACACCGCTTGTGCAGAATGTTTTTGATTCACTAAAAAAAGAACCTGTTCATAAGAGTCATTTGGGGAATCGGTCCTGGATAACATGACCGTCTGGTTTTACAAAAACTCATGAACTTTATATTGTGCTGCTGTCATTAGGTAAATGAGGACTGACCAAAGACATCCCCAGATTCAATTAAGTTCAAGTTTTCACTCAAATTATTATGCTGATGGTATAATTTGTCATGAAAACATTGTATTAAATCTCGTATTAAAGCCTTTCAGTAGTCTCAGACCTTTGGACCCCACTGTAGATCATTAGCACAGAGCTGTTAGCGTCGTGTCATCTGTTTGTTCTTCTTTTTAAGGGATGAATATTTCACTCAAAAGGGGGGGATGTATCATTCACGATTTAGTGCAAAACTGAATCAGCGGAGACTCCAGTCGCCTGTTTGCCTGCAGGGCAGCTTTAGTGTGATGGGAGAGGATGCTGGTGTGTGTGTGTGTGTGTGTGTGTGTGTGTGTGTGTGTGGACAGAGGCTAGATAACAGAGAAACAAAGCTGTTTCGGCAGAGAGATGACTGACTTAATGTGTGCAGACAGACAGTCACTGACATACTGGTGCCGTGTGAAGTGATGCCAAAACAGGGATAAATCTTAAATGTGCACACTGTGATATGGTTTGATATGTTTTTTTTTTTTACTTATATAATGCATGAGTTTTCAAACTTTTTGATGCCACGGACCCTGAAGTATAATGATCGTCTTTTGAGAAATGTATTTGGTCTATAAAATGTACTGGTAACACTTTCAGTTGTTTACATTAGTTAATTCATAACTAACATAAACAATGAGCAATATAATTTTACAGCATTTATTAACCTTGGTTAATGTTACTTAATACAAGTTTTCATGCTCATGTTAGTTCACATGGAATTAATGTTAACAGATAAGTTTAACAGATAACATTAATAAAGACTTAATAAGTATTATAATTATAAAGACAGCATTATTAAATATTTGCTTTCTAAATTAAAATGATGGGATTATATATTGTTAAAATTATATTGTTTTATCATATATTTAAAATATATTTTTTGTCTCAATTTTTTCACAGACCCCCTAGCACCTCACTGTGGACCTTTGGTGGTCCCTGAATACCGGTTTGGAAAGTTCTGTACTAATGGATTGAAGAAAGGCGCTTATATGGTAAGAAAACACCTTATTATAATTAATTGACATTATGGGTCAGAGCATTGATTGTTAATTTTTATCACTTTTTTTTCTTATTAATCACACCAAATGAACATGTTAAATCAGCTGCACTAAAAGCAGTCATCTTCAGTAGGTATTTGCCAGACAGTGACAAATAGATGTCAATATAAATGCATGTCACAAGGCAATTTATGGCTTGAAAATTATTTAAATGTCTTAATAGGATGCTGTCAGACAGTTTATACTTTGCCAAGATCACTTCACACCAATTCTTATCACTTTAGGTATTGTTATGTATCACACTTTGCTAATGAACTGCACCAGAGTAACACCTCTAAATGTGGGAAGGTGTCAGCGCTGATATAACGGCCTGAAAACGTCTTTTTAACTTGTTTTTTTTGTGTGGAGTTGTGAAGTTGAAGTTTGATAATGCCACTCTGTGGTCACTTTTGACTTATTCTAATATTTTAGCCACGTACATCTTACTTTTCCCTTTGTCTTTTCACTTTATCTGCAAAAGATGACTAACTTGTTAACTTTAACACTGTACCATCACAGATGTTAAAGGCAACTTTAAAAATGACCACACATATGATTTCAATTGAAAAAGAAAGGCATACTGGAACTTCTCATGTTTATTGCCTTATTTGCTTGTTGTATTCCTCAACTGTAGGTTACTTTGGATAAAAGCATCTGCTAAATGAACAAATGTATATTTTGATTAAAGGAGACCTATTATGCCTCTTTTCACAATATGTAATATAAGTGTCTGGTGTCCCCAGAATGTGTCTGAAGTTTCAGCTCAAAATACCCCAGAGATCATTTATTATAGCTTGCCAATTTTGCCCCTATTGGGGTGTGAGCAAAAACACACTGTTTTTGTGTGTGTCCCTTTAAATGCAAATGAGCTGCTGCTGCTCCAGGTCACCTTTCCAGAAGAGGGCGGAGCTTTAACCCTCTGGAGTCTGAGGCTGATTTGGGGCTTGGAGAAGTTTTGACATGCCCTGACATTTGTGCTTTTTTCAGTTGTTCATAAACATATAAATGACAAAAGTGTCATTACACTGTATTCAGCACAAACTAGGCTACAATAATATGTGAGGAACATGTATGTACATGTTTGTATTTTTGAAGGAATAATGTTTATGCGTGGTTATTGAAAAAACAAAAAACATAGGTCACTGAAATAAGGCCAAAAAAAGTATATTAAATCTGTGTTCACAAGACTTTTGGGTATTGGAGGTTGTAGACTAGAGTTTTTGCTTCAGAATTATGTAAAAATTATGCTGCCTACTCCTTCATATAAAACAATATATTGATTTAGTTTTTGTAAGACACTTTTTGTCAAGAAACACAGTATGCGTGGAGGCGTGAATCTGCATGAATAATGGGCCATTTACATCTGAGAAGACAAAAGAATCACATAATAATGACCTGAAATGACTTGCATATTAATGAGGCCTTTCAGTCAGGTAGGCTGTGAAAAAAACCCTCTGTAATAATGCCTCAGCTCATCATAAACAGCAATACTGTGAAATATTATTACAATTTAAAATAATGGTATTCTATTATATTCTTTAAAATATAATGTATTTCTGTGATGCAAAGTGTCTGAACAATTATGTTACCTCTATGGCATTTCATATAGGCTTTTAGCTTAAAAGCATGCACATTTGGAGAAATATTGATGGATTCTTATATATTTATGTCAGTTTTCTATACTGAGAAGTAATATTTATTGTCATCACTATGAGTGCTGGATACTGTGTTTTCAATTCATACTTGCAGCCGGAGGGCGCTCTCTGTGCACATTTAGTCCACAAATTATTCTAAAGAAGAAGAGGACATTACACAGAAGAGATTACATAAACACAGAATGTTTGTTTTCGATTTGACTTGCACGATTTAAAACCTGACATTTCAACGTTTCTTTAGACGTAAGTGTCATTTTTTTTGTCATTAGTATTCATAAGTTACAGTTCATTTTCTGAGAACTATCAGATTGGACTTCGTTCAGAGGGAGATGAGAGATCACGCATCATGTTAGTTTTCTTTATTTTACAAAAAGCACAACATTGTGTTTTTACTCTGAGTGAACACAAATAAAAGAAGACATTCTATAGTTTCAATTGATATATTTCTTATGTCTCTATGACAAGAAATGACAGAGTATTTTAAGTCTGTTTTGCTGCAATGTGAAAAAAATCCTGCAAAACGCGCCGGCGCGTTTTCAGACCTCAGGGAGTTAACAGCTCGTGCTTTGGTTTCTCAACAACAACAAAGGTGGAGAATCTCACGCAGCCAAAATGATGATTGTCAATAACGGTGTTCAGCCTTACATTGTTCAAACCGGAGTCGACACTTTTAGAAAGCATCTGGACATTTCTGAATGGTTAGTGGATAAATTTATGTAGTTGCTGTGGAGTTGATTCAACTCATCGACTAGCATGTGCCGTCATTTTGTGCAAATCCAGCATTGAATTGACCCTTGTTTGTGAAGCAGTCAGGCGTAAAATGACGGCATGGCAATAACACTCGACTACAACAACTCTTCCTCTTCTCTAAAACTGGTACACCGTTGTCGCTTGCGAAAACAAAATGTGGGTGGAAACATGCAGATTAAGAGGCGGTAATATTATAATAAGTTCCCCATCCTACGTCACCAGAGAAGCAAAATCTGAGTGGCTTGTTTTTTACTTGCTTGCAGAGAAATGCTTACCAAAACAAAGTTACTGTGTTGTCCTTTTTCACATTTTCTGGGTTGGTAGATCACCGGGGATCCGATTATAGCACTTAAACATGGAAAAAGTCAGATTTTCATTATATGTTCCTTGTAAAGATTACAAAGACAAACATTGTTTGAAACCAGAATAAGATCAGAACATGTTTAAAGAAAGTGAATCAGGTCAGCTGTTAACTTTAAAATGCCCATCTAATTCTTTAAGTGTCTTTTGTTCAGCGTGAGAAGATTTATTATCATGTCTGCCAATCCCACAGAAGCTGTCTAGTTCCAGATCCTGCCAATGTCGTATAATTAATTTAAAACTGGCTGTATAATCCTGGATTGATTCTTTTGTCTGATTGACACCATATTTTAAGCACATATGCTTTTTGATCTGCCGGAATGTATAATAAGTGTGCTAAAAACCTTAACCTGAGACTTTTCAGAACGACTAACCCAGAAAAATCCACAATGTGACCCTTTTCAGTCAGTGAACTGTAAGTCAAGGACTATAAAGTCGTTAGCTATTAATGCTATTAATGGCATAGCACCATGTTAAATACATGAATCTGTTTTAGCACATCAAAATCGTACAGTATACATTTTCAGCAGCAAGGCTACATGGGTCAATGTCAGTATTTTTTTTCTTTTATTTGTTTTATTTATTAATATAACTGCTTGCAGGAAATTGACTAAATTTGGCACACAGATGGAGGACAGTCTGAACATTAACCACAGCAATTCTGGAATCTCTAACTCAATTCTTCTAGTGCTACCAACTGTCCAAATTTGCACTCACGTTTATGCTAATAACTTTTTGAACCATAAATTGTTTCTTCCTCTGATTCAATTGCACCCTATGACGTCAAACCTACTTATTTTTCTCTGAACACATCCTAGATGGTTCGTCAGATCATCTTCAGACCATGCTGTTAAAAACTAAACTTCTTCTCGAATAACGCACTAACGAATCTTAGTATGCCAAACTGGATCAAGGCTATATGTTTGCAACACTTTAGCGTATTAAGACGAATCTTGGTCCATGTCATCACGAGCATGATCTGAAGCGACATGCAGCATTTTGGCACAGCGCCACCTACTGGTCAGGAGAAATGAAAAATGCAGATTTTTGCTTATAACTTCTAAATGTTTTGCCCAAATGATAAAACTGGTCTCTTTTAATTCAGTGCCGTATACCGAGTCGAATGATACCCAATTTTCCAATATCGGCCATTTTGGGTGTTGGCCATTTTGAATTTTGGCATAAAATGCTGTATTTTATGAATGCATTAGCATATCATTTTAAAACTTGGAACTCAGAAAGTTTCAGAACAGCGCCACCTTCTGACTAAAATTTATAATCAAATTAGAAAAAATGCTAATAGCTTTTGATTAATTTTACACATTTGTTTAATGCTTTGAACTAAAAGAAAACCTTGCCTAATCGCTTGGTCAGAAATGGTAACAAAATCTTGATGAATTTAAAAAAATAACATCTTTCTTGTTTAACGTCATTTAAATAAACGAATATTTGAATATATATATAAAATAAGTTTTTATTGCTATACACAATATTAAGCATAAATTATAAGCATTTCATATACGAAATCACAGGGGCACATTTGTTTTTTCTTGTTCATGTTGCTGTGTACAGCATTTACACAAGTAACTCTAATGAACATGTTTGCCTGCTTAATGTGCAATTATTTTGTTGAGCTGCTTGTAATTGCACATTGTTATTGGTATTACTACAGTAATTGATTGTGTCGAAATGTGTAACATGGACAATGTAAAAGGAAAAAGTAAAGCATGACCGACTTTTTTCCTCTTTTCCAGTTGACATCTCACAATAATTCTTTAACCCGCCAGTGAACACAACCACCTTATCATGATTCGGTTTCATCTGCGGATGTACCCGGTCATCCCGGGTCACCTGTCACCCCGAATCACGACCGCCATCCCGCTTAGAGTTCTTAAAACCGTTCCGACCTACTCTTTTAATTCAATAGGTGTTGCTGGCAAACACAGGCTACATTCTCTTCCTCTATCTCTCTCTGGTATTCCCTTTTGACTGCGGAGCCAGTATTTCCCTCAATCCCAGGCTGGCGTCTAACCTTTTCTAGCCTTTTAATATGCAGCGTCGTCTTCTTCAGCATGCCTTCCTGAATGTCACTCTCAATCTCTTCTGACATTTGTGCTGAAGATGCCACATTAGGTGACAAAATGCAACATGCATTACAGCGCTCTTTTAAGACTCTGGTGACAAACACGGAAACCCAAAACTTGCTGATGTGACTCTTAGGCATAAACAAGTGATATTTACAAACAGAACGCTAGATTAAAGCAGTTTGCCTTTGCATTACAGTAGTTTTACCATAAGTAAAGCACAACCAAGTACATTAACACTGAAAACAATGACTATTTAAATTACGGATGCACCAAAATGGAAATTCTGTCTGATAGCCGATACATTTCCAATATTGTAAAATACTTATCTAAACTACAGTATAAAAAAATGATAGATCGGGTGTATAATAAATCAGTACCATAGTGGTTATTGTACTCTAAGAAATAACTGTAAAAAACATTAGGTTAAACAGGTAAAACAGGTAGGTTACTTTCTCAAACGACAAATAGTATTACCCAGACTGCATTGTTTTATGGTATATTACTGTTTCAATGGAAAAACGGTAACAGCTATTGATATTGACTATATAGGATATTTAATTGTCATTTTGTCATTTACATTTTGTCAGTGACATTTTTACATTTAGATTACTTCTGCCTTCTTTTTTAATGTTCATTTAAAGTCTAAAATTAATATAAATTTTTCATACTGTACATTATAATGTTGTGATGCCTAAATTCACTTTATTTAGCATTTAAACAGTTGATTTTTGATTTTTATATTACCCAGAACATTACATTTACATTAAACTTTCATTTTAATATTTGCCACATATTGGGAATTATCGTGCATCAATAATTTAAAAAAATGAACTTTTTTAAACTAATTTTCTTGACCCTTGTAGTATATTTTGTAAAGTATTTTGCAATTTGAAAGATTAAATCAAATATTTATTAAAATGTCATTTTGTCAATGACATTTTTACATTTAGATTACTTCTGCCTTCTTTTTTAATGTTCATTTAAAGTCTAAAATTAATATAAAATTTTCATACTGTACTTTATAATGTTGTGATGCCTAAATTCACTTTATTTAGCATTTAAACAGTTGATTTATTTTTATATTTTTATATTACCCAGAACATTACATTTACATTAAACTTTAATTTTAATATTTGCCACATATTGGCAATTATCGTGCATCAATAATTAAACTTTTTTAAACTAATTTTCTTGACCCTTGTAGTACATTTTGTAACGTATTTTGCAATTTGAAAGATTAAATCAAATATTTATTAAATTTGAAATATAAATTTCTGTATGCTTGTCTGTTTAAAACATATTTAGCATGTATTTGAAATATATTTTTGCCTGAAAAAAAATTATTATTATTATTGCTGTATGAGTCGTATGAGTGTATGAGTATAATTTTAACAAAGTTGTGAATTAATGTAGTATGTTTTTGTTGTCATATTTTTTAGTTATATTACAATATTTTTAATAAATAATTTTATTTAATGAATGAAAACATGGCACAAAACATACAACACCTAAATAACATTCAGGTTTTTGTGTTGAAATACCAACAATTGAGCAAATTCTCACCCCTGGGAATCTTTTTTCACATTACGTTTTTCAAATAATTTCCCCATAGTTCAATATAAAGGCGTGAAGACTCTAACAGAAGGCCGCGGAAACCATTCTAATCCCAAGATCTGTGTTCTGAAGCCCTCAGAAGTCATTTTCAACAGTAGCTTCCATCCGCCCCTCTGGACCAAGTGTTACTATCATCGCTCAGAGCCAGATTTGATCTGGGAATCTTGGGACTGCATGTCCTGTGTACTAATCAGCAAACTAAAAGTGTGGGCCTCTGGCTCGCTGCGAGATCATTTGTTTTCAGGGGAAAGACTGAAACAGCCAACCTGAGCCTGACCAGCCCCACTCCATTACGCTATCACCGAGAGAAAGATAGAGAAGGAGTGCTCTTTTATCATTGTACTATTACTGCATGGACTTTATTGCACACATCACCTCTCTCGCCAGCATTTAGACATGAAAAGCTAAAGAAAATCAGTGGAGCAAGCACACTTTGAGATTTCACAGCCCAACTGTGCCTTAAGTAAGTCTCTAAACCTGAGCCCACTCATTTCAGAATATCTCAGCCATTGAAAATATTCATCCAAATCAATCAGACAACATCTTCAATCTTGATTTGTTTCTTATAAGGCACAGATTTGAGTTGTGTGAAAAAGATAAATTGCCCCTATTAGTGTTGAAGCCAAACCTATGCCCTTGCATATTGTACTTTATCACAACCAATGTTTCTGAAATGCGATCAAGGTTATAGATTATTTAGGTCATAATGGAGGTACTTAGAAATGGATCCGGGATTGGTGTTGGGGGCTTGTATCAGAAAAAAACATCAATGACCTGACCAAAACAGATACTCATCTCCCTGTGGATAACCAGGGCTGTAGATCAGCCCTCTCCAGCTGCCCGAGGATTCAGTCTGCTCCATCTGTGTGATCGGCTGCCAGATAACTGGGCTCTGGAAGTGGTCGATCACATGTTTTTTTTTTTTTTTTTAAAGTGGGACCAGGGCGGAATAACAGACCTCACGTTCTACTTACTGAACACTCTTATATGTGTCCGTCCTGACCAGCGAATAATCTGCAGGTGTGTTTAAAAAGCAAGCTGTTCCCGTTTGACATTATGCTGTCTTAATTTGAGATGGACATGTATAGTCACTTTGCTACTTGCTTGTACGTCAGAATCCTCATATATTGCTTATCCTTGATAATACACAACCCATTTGTTGTTTATATTCTTTATAAATCCCACTAATGTCTTTTACATTGTAGGAGCAGGAAATTGAAAAATATCTGAAGAGCGAATCCAAGGACAGAAGAAAAGACACATAGAGATTTTCAACTGTAAGCTAACAAAACATAGTAGTACAACTGAATGCCTTTGATATTTGACATCATCTCAGTGCCTACATCTATAAGGCATTTCACTGCACACATCAGTGGATCAAAGCAGCCAGGGCTGAGAGATAAAAATCTTTGGCAGTGAAGCCTCTCAGATGAGAGCTGGCCCCTCTCACTGCCGGAACGGCCTGGCTGGGTAAATGGTTCAAGCTGAAACCATCAGAGTCATTATGAAGTCATAATGATGGCTGGTGATGTAAGATGTGATTCTCTCCAGAGCACAATAGACAAAGCTTTGCCATCACAGGAATAAATTACATTTTAAATTAAAATAGAAAACAATTATTTTAAACCATAATAATATGTCACAATTTTGCTGTATTTTTTATTAAAAATGCAGTCTAAGTGAGCAGAAGTCATCTTACCGACCACAAACTGAATGCTATAGTACCATCCATCCATCCGTCTGTCCACCTGTCTGTCCATTCATCCATCCATCCATCCATTCAACCAACCAACCAACCAACCAACTGTCCATACATCCGTCTGTCTGTCCGTCCGTCCGTCCATCCTCCATCCATCCATCCATCCATCCATCAATTTATTCATTTTATCCATCCATCCATTAATTCATTTCGTTCGTCCAGCCAACCAACCAACCGTCCATCCATCCATCCATCCATCCATCCATCCATCCATCCATCCATCCATTTTGTCCCTCCATTCAACCAACCAACCAATTATCATCCATCCATCCATCCATACATACATCTTGTCTGTCAGTCAGTCTGTCCATCCATCCATTTATTCATTTGTCCATCCATCCATCCATCCATCCATCCATCCATCCAACCAACTGTCCATTCATCCGTCTGTCTGTCCGTCCTTCTATCCATCCAACCATTCATTTGTCCATTCATCCATCCATCCATCCATCCATCCATTAATTCATTTCGTTCATCCATCCAACCAACCAACCATCCATCCACCCATACATACATACATCTTGTCTGTCAGTCTGTCCATCCATCCATTTATTCATTTGCCCATCCATCCATCCAACCAACCATCCATCCATCCAACCAACTGTCCATTCATCCGTCTGTCCGTCCGTCCTTCCATCCATCCATCCATCCATCCATCCATCCATCAATTTATTCATTTTATCCATCATCCATTAATTCATTTCATTCGTCCATCCAACCAACCAACCATCCATCCATCCATCCATCCATCCATCCATCCATCCATCCATCCATTCATTTTGTCCCTCCATCCAACCAACCAACCAACCAACCAATTATCATCCATCCATCCATCCATCCATCCATCTTGTCTGTCAGTCTGTCCAGCCATCCATTTATTCATTTGTCCATCCATCACTCTATCCATCCATCCATCCATCCACCCATCCATCCATCCATCCATCCATCCATCCATCCATCCATCCATCTTGTCCCTCCATCCAACCAACCAACCAACCAACCAACCAACCAATTGTCATCCATCCATCCATCCATCCATCTTGTCTGTCAGTCTGGCCAGCCATCCATTTATTAATTTGTCCATCCATCACTCTATCCATCCATTCATTTGTCCATCTGTCCATCATCACTCCATCCATCCATTCATTCGTCCATCTGTCAATCCATTTATTCATTTGTCCATCTGTCTGTCCAGCCATCCATCCAAGCATCCGTTCCTCCGTCCGTCCATCCATCTTGTCCGTCAGTCTGTCTGTCCATCCATTTATTTATTGATTTGTCCATCCATCACTCCATCCATCCATTGATTTGTCCATCTGTCCATCCATTTATTCATTTGTCCATCACTCCATCCATCCATTCATTTGTCCATTTGTCCATCAATTTATTCATTTGTCCATCCATCAGTCCATTCATTTGTCCGTCTGTCCATCAATTTATTCATTTGTCCATCCACCACTCCATCCATCCATTCAGTTGTCAATCCATCACTCCGTCCATGCATTCATTTGTCCATCTGTCCATCCATTTATTCATTTCTCCATCTGTCCATCAATTTATTAATTTGTCCATCCACCACTCCGTCCATCCATTCATTTGTCCATCTGTCCATCCATTTATTAATTTCTCCATCTGTCCATCAATTTATTCATTTGTCCATCCATCACTCCATTCATTTGTCCATCTGTCCATCAATTTATTCATTTGTCCATCCACCACTCCATCCATCCATTCATTTGTCCATCTGTCCATCCATCCATTCATTTGTCCATCTGTCCATCCATTTATTAATTTCTCCATCTGTCCATCAATTTATTCATTTGTCCATCCATCACTCCATTCATTTGTCCGTCTGTCCATCAATTTATTCATTTGTCCATCCATCACTCCATCCATCCATTGATTTGTCCATCTGTCCATCCATTTATTCATTTGTCCATCACTCCATCCATCCATTCATTTGTCCATCAATTTATTCATTTGTCCATCCATCACTCCATTCATTTGTCCATCTGTCCATCAATTTATTCATTTGCCCATCCACCACTCCATCCATCCATTCAGTTGTCAATCCATCACTCCATCCATCCATTCATTTGTCCATCTGTCCACCCATTTATTCATTTCTCCATCTGTCCATCAATTTATTAATTTGTCCATCCACCACTCCGTCCATCCATTCATTTGTCCATCTGTCCATCCATTATTAATTTCTCCATCTGTCCATCAATTTATTAATTTGTCCATCCACCACTCCATCCATCCACTCATTTGTCCATCTGTCCATCCATTTATTAATTTTTCCATCTGTCCATCAATTTATTCATTTGTCCATCTGTCCATCAATTTATTAATTTGTCCATGTCTCCATCAATTTATTCATTTGTCCATCCACCACCCCGTCCATCCATTCATTTGTCCATCTGTCCATCCATTTATTCATTTGTCCATCTGTCCATCAATTTATTCATTTGTCCATCCATCACTCCATCCATCCATCCATTTGTCCATCTGTCCATCAATTTATTCATTTGTCAATCCATCACTCCATCCATCCATTCATTTGTCCATCTGTCCACCCATTTATTCATTTCTCCATCTGTCCATCAATTTATTAATTTGTCCATCCACCACTCCGTCCATCCATTAATTTGTCCATCTGTCCATCCATTTATTCATTTCTCCATCTGTCCATCAATTTATTAATTTGTCCATCCACCACTCCATCCATCCACTCATTTGTCCATCTGTCCATCCATTTATTAATTTTTCCATCTGTCCATCAATTTATTCATTTGTCCATCCACCACTCCATCCATCCACTCATTTGTCCATCTGTCCATCCATTTATTAATTTTTCCATCTGTCCATCAATTTATTCATTTGTCCATCTGTCCATCAATTTATTAATTTGTCCATGTCTCCATCAATTTATTCATTTGTCCATCCACCACTCCGTCCATCCATTCATTTGTCCATCTGTCCATCCATTTATTCATTTGTCCATCTGTCCATCAATTTATTCATTTGTCCATCCATCACTCCATCCACCCATTCATTTGTCCATCTGTCCATCAATTTATTCATTTGCCTATCCATCACTCCACCCATGCATTCATTTGTCCATCTGTCCATCCATTTATTCATTTGTCCATCTGTCCATCCAACCAACCAACCAACCAACCAACCAACCAACCAACCAACCAACCAACTAACCAACCATCCAAATGAAATTATTTTTGCATACTTCCTGTAGTAAACCAGGTGATAAAAGGCAGTGCATTCCAATCAGCATGCTCAATTCATTCCTAATGTCTCAAAATATAGTTCTGTCTTGATAATGCTGACTTGTAGGAGCACAATCTCAGTAAACTTCTGAAATAATGATATCTTTAATTTACTGAATGAAGTCATTACAATTTTCTGAGCAACTTCAGGGTATGCGCTATTATTCACAAAAAAACAATAACATAAAAAAATTATCTTCATGATGTTCTTAGAAGCGTTAAGCATTAAGCTAATTAGAACAAACAATCAAACCAAATAATTGGAGTTGGTACATTGGAGCATTTGGAGTCTGAAAAAAAAAAATTCCCACAGGACATTGAAAATAGTGAGATATATACAAGCTATTGCAGCCTCCCTAGCTAATTATCTCAATTGGTATAAGGGGCGGAAAAAACTCATTTCATAGAGGGTTTCGCCCATGTCAGTGCTTAGTGTTTCCTTCCTGTTGCAATACAACGGCTTTGTACAAGATGTCACAACTTAATAGAATCGGTTGGATGATGTGAACGTTAATAAGGCTACACTGAGGTGTTAATGAGGTTGAACACGGCACAGGAAGGCCAACAACTTTAAAAATGGACACTGCCGGAGGGCTGCTTCCCTCAGGAGGGGCTGACTAACTATATTCTGATAAAGATTGTGTGGCTGATGGAAGCTAAATTGCTCAGGTTGCTCTTTCATAGCTCAGGAGAATTCATGGAGTCCTCAGTTACATTCGGATCAAACTTTTCTCAGATCATTCAGAACTTTTCTCCTAAAATTCCACTGAGGATATGAAAATGGACACAAATGAGATATTCGGTGATGTTCAGGAAAAGTAGAGCATTATGAATGAATGTGGATAGCTTAGAGCATATAAGTTGATTTTAAAAGTGCTGGATGAGAAATGTTTGAGTTCATATTGAGACGATTATCATGGAAAATTATACGGTTTTGACATCTAGAAGACAGGTGAGATCATTTGATATATTTAAACAACTGTCTCCTTTACTTCTATTTTCGTTTATCATAAGTAATTTTAGGAGAAACATCTGAGACAAAGTTGAAACTTAAATGAAAGTGAGAGCTTCATTAAGTCTCCTAACTTCCTGAAGAGACACAAATGAGAAATATTGTTCTCAGGAGAAACATCTGAGAAGCAGGAAACAAAAGTCTCCTTATGCTGTCCTGCTGACTTTTATTGCAGATACTGGTGGAAAATCTGAGCACAGTTTTGACATCTAGAAGAGAAACATGTGAGATCACCTGAGTCTTTTTCTCAGGAGAAACATCTCAGAAGTGGCTCTTCATTTAATCTTGTTGCTGTAAAGGAGAAACACTTAAGATATGAATGAGATTCGAGAGCTTTGTTAAGTCTACTAACTGAGGAGACACATGTGAGAAATTGTTTCTCTGGAGAAACATCTTAGAAGTTGGTGGCACTTCATTTAATCTCGTTTCTGTCAAGGAGAATCATTTGAGATATTAAGGAGATTTAATTTCCTATGAGTGAACTCAAAAATGTACTTTTAAGACTAAATAATCTGGATGATGCTCTCTAAATTAAAAGGTTAGTTCACCCAAAAATGAAAATTCTGTCATTACTCACCTTCATGACGTTCCACACCCGTAAGACCTTCGTTCATCTTCGGAACACAAATGAAGATAAAATCCGATGGCTCAGTGAGACCTCCATTGCTAGCAAGATAATTAACACTTTCAAATGCACAAAAAGGTACTAAAACATATTTAAAACAGTTCATGTGACTACAGTGGTTCAACCGTAACGTTATGAAGCGACTAGAATGCTTTTTTTTTGTAATAACTACTTTATTCAACAATATCTAGTGATGGGTGATTTCAAAACACTGCTTCATGAAGCTTCGAAGCCTTACAAATCTTTTGTTTCAAATCAGTGGTTCAGAGCGTGTATCAAACTGCCAAACCCTAACCTTTCTATTTTCACTTATCCGAAGGAATTTTAAGAGAAGCATCTGAGATAAAGTGAGAGTTCCATTTAGTTTCCTAACTATGAAACAACACAATTTGTCCTAAAATGTTAGACATTCCATTGCAAAATGGACAAAATTTGTCCATTTTATTTATTTATTTATTTATTTTGGAAGTCTAGAGACACATTCTCAAAAGAAACATCTCAGGACTTTTGCAAAAGTCTCCATTTGCTCTCTGTTTGAGCAGAATGTTGTGTTGTCTAGAAGAAGCAATTGAGATCTCGACCATGTTGCGGCCTTTCAAAATCAGGTTGTTTGCTTGTATTTTTTATAGACGCATCCAGTCAGCGAAAACCGCATGCGTGATTAAGCAGTCATCCCTCACAGCTGTCTCCACATCAGTGAAGCGGTTGCCAAGGCAAAGCAGAGGATCAGACAGCAGGTGCGTTCTGAACAACAGCCACCGGCTCTTGTTAGGCTTTCTTAAGTGGCGGGAGGTCGGAATGGCGTCTCTTGTTGTATCTTCTGAGGCTGTCCTTCCCATTGCGGCTCCACCGGCGAGTAATTAACAGCTCACCTTTCCAGCCCAACAGACTCGTACTGGTTTCCAGCAGAGGCGGGAAGGTAATTAGACAGGGAACGGGGTTGGAAGAAGGCAAGGCATGGCTCCTACGTACCACCACATACGGGCAGGAAGTCACATGCAGGCAGCGAATGCAACTGTAACCGTGATAAACATTGGATTAAGAGATGAGTCATAGGAAAACTCAGAAATGTACACATAAAAATAAGAAAAATCTGCATCAAGGAGTTTGATGACATGTTGGGAAGTGTTCAATTTTTTTTTTTTTTAAAGTAGTTAGTCAGTTAGTCCCCCCATTGACTACTATAGTATTTATTTTTCCTACTATGGTAGTAAATGGGGGATGAGATCTGTTTGGTTACTGACATTCTTCCAAATATCTTCCTTTATGTTCAGCAGTACAAAGAAATTCATACAGGTTTGGAACTACTTGAGGGTGAGAATGAAAATGAAACAAATAATGGAAATAAATAAAGGAAAACAAATGCTGTCATCATAGTTGCTGTCATTGTAGAGAAAGGACGCAAGCTCAGTAATTAGACGGCACCTTCAGAGCTTCATTATTGTCGGCTGTGTGCCGGTACAGTACAGCGTCTCTTCAAAAACATCTAAAGTACAGATCACACATCCTTCTGTTCTTCACTCAAACCTGCAGGTTACTTCAGCACTGGCCTGTCCTTGAGTTCCCAAGATTCCCTTTCATTCCGTGTCAGTGAAAGAGAGCCACGTGAATACCATTTAAGGTCCATATAAAACCCCCGGCTTTTTAAATGTAAATGCGTTTCTGTTGATGGAGCTCTCACATATGTATGAATTGAAAACCACGAGATGAGGTTTCATTTATGTGTAGTTTTCACATCCTGAACTATGTTACCATGGCAATGAAAATATTTATGATGGCAGGAAAGCGTTATGCAGACCAATCCAAGCTGTGTTTAAACCAAGGAGGCCTGGTGAAACCTATCCGTTAACATTTTCATTCATCTCCATGACTGTTGCGTGACTAGATCCTCCAGAAATCCCTCAGAGCTACTTGAAATTCTGCTGACAGGTTGTTGTTGTTTTTTTGTCGTGTTGTTCAGTCATAATTCAGAGGCCATGCCTTCTCTTCCACTGTTGGGTTTTTCAGGCATTTCCTGAGGTTTTTGTCCACTTATTTACCACCCTTTTATTAGAACAAATTTTGGCCTAATTAAGGTTCTTTATTAGCATTGATGGTTCTATGAAGAACCTTTCCATTGCATATAGTGGAAGAAGGTTCTTTAGATTTTTTTATTAAATGTTCTTCACACTACACTCAAAATATCTAGTTTAATCATAAAACATTTAAAAATCTGGTTCAGTGTTTTTTGTAGGCTAGTCCTGCAGTGCTCTATCAGAGTTCCTGATAGAAACCCTCCACCTCCCCCAGCTCCACCTGCCTAGATCTACTACGCGATTTAGATTAGAAAACTTTATTAATCCCTGTAAGGGGAAACTAGATATTGAACTGAGACTGAACTGATTTAGGTATATCTATTTCTGTGTATCTATTAGCAGTAGCAAGTCCATAGTTGCTCTGCAGCAGTGTAGCAGATCTGGTCCCCCAAGACCAAATACATTAACATTGCCATATTCATTAACATTCTAAAATTGTTTAGAGAGTTGTCATGATTGCACTAAATGGTCCGAAAAAGTTTTTTTTGCAGTCATGCCATAGAAGAACCATTTTTGGTTCCATGGAACCTTTCATTGAACAGTTCTTAAAAGAACCATTTTTTTCTTAGTGTGAAGAACCCTTTTCCACTATAGAGAATCTTTTGTGGAATGCAAAGGTTCTATGGATGTTAAAGATTTTTCATGGATTTTTCACATCAATGGCAATAAAGAACCTTTATTTTTAACAGTGTAAAAAAAAAAAAAATCTTTTAAGAACTGTTCTGTGAAAGGTTCTTTGGGGAACCAAACATCATTATTCTATGGCATTGCTGCAAAAACCCTTTTGGAATGATTTGTTCCTTACTTTTGTCTTTGGAGTGAAACAAACACGATGACTGACTGACTGGCACAGCAGACAGCTCTTTTCTGTCCAGTTGAATAACTGCTAAACAGGGCTGTTTTTGGAACGACTAACAGGTAAAAACCCACAAGCAGATGCTACATCAGTGGAATGGCGGATCCGTCTCAGATTAATGCATCAAGAGAGGGATTTAACCTTGAGAAGTGCCTCAGATCGACCGTGGTTCAAAGGCCCTGACAAAATGACTAGCAGTCAGTTGTTTTAGACAACATCAAGTTGCCAAGAAACATATCATTTTATTGAGTAATAATAGTCAGACTTAAGATGTCATTTTAAAGGAACACATTATTTTTGCCTCGTAGTAACTGTGGCACTGATTTGGGTGTTTTATTCAACAACTACGTGCCCTTTTAACCCTCTGGAGTCTGAGGCTGATTTGGGGCCTGGAGAAGTTTTGACATGCCCTGACATTTGTGCTTTTTTCAGTTGTTCATAAACATATTAATGACACAAGTGTCATTACACTGTATTCAGCACAAACTAGGCTACCATAATATGTGAGGAACATGTGTGTACATGTTTGTGTTTTTGAAGGAATAACGTTTATGCGTGGTTACTGAAAAAACAAAAAACTTAAGTCACTGATATAAGGCCAATAAAAGTATATTAAATCTGTGTTCACAAGACTTTGGGGTATTGAAGGTTGTAGACTAGAGTTTTTGCTTCAAAATTATGTAAAAATTATGCTGACTACTCTTTCATTTATAACAATATACTGATTTAGTTTTTGTAAGACACTTTTTGCCAAGAAACACGGTATGCGAGGAGGCGTGAATCTCCATGAATAATGGCTCATTCTCACCTGTGAAGACAAAAGAATTGAATAGTAATGACCTGAAAAGACTTGCATATTAATGAGGCATTTCAGTCAGGTAGGCTGTGAAAAAAAACTTCTGTGATGTCTCAAGCTCATCATGGTATATGAAACATACAGAAAAATTTTATTACAATATAAAATAATGGTTTTATATTATACTTTAAAATATAATGTATTTCTGTGATGCAAAGAGTCTGAATATAGGCTTTTAGTTTAAAAGCATGCACATTTGGAGAAATATAGGATTCTCATATGTTTATGTCAATTTTCTATACAGAGGAGTTATTTTTTATTTAATATTCATTGTTATCTCTATGAGCGCTGGGTGTTTGCAATTCATACTGCAGCCGGAGGGCGCTCTGTGCATTTTAGTCCACAAATTCACCTAAGAAGAAGACGATATTCCATGAATGGTGTTTACCAATTCATACTACAGCCGGAGGGCGCTAAAGAAACAAAAACTCACTTAAAACTTATCAATAGAAGAAAACAAACAGGAATTTACTGAATGTCTTCCAGAGATCGCTAACCATGGCTTTTTCATCCAGATAAACAATTTTCAAGGCAATAAATACACGATTGAGATGATGAATGCATGTGTTGTCTCTGAATTTGCCTGTGAATAGCGCTGGCTCCGTGGGTGTGGCCGCATTAGTGGGTAATGAGCTGAATCACGGACTTCTGACATGGCTCTCTTTTCATACAGATTACATAAACACAGAATGTTTGTTTTCGATTTGACTTGCACGATTTAAAACCTGACATTTCAACGTTTTGTTAGACATAAGTATGAATTTTTTGTGATTAGTATTCACTAAGTTACACTTCATTTTCTGAGAACTATCAGATTGGACTTCGTTCAGAGGGAGATGAGAGATCACGCATCATGTTAGTTTTCTTTATTTTACAAAAAGCACAACATTTTGTTTTTACTCTGAGTGTATACAAATAAAAGGAGATATTCTATAGTTTCAATTGATGTATTACTTATGTCTCTATGACAAAAAATGACAGAGTATTTTAAGTCTGTTTTGCTGCAATGTGAAAAAAAACCTCAGAGTGTTAAATGAACAGATTTCAGATGTTTTTACAATTGTGACCCGTGCTGGCAAAATGAGTCGGGATTCGCATGAGCTAAACAAGTCAAAAATGTCTATTTTGGTCAAATTTGAGGTTTTCACAAAAATGAGTTCATTAAGCCCTCATCTAGCAATCCAAATGCTTCAAATAGCAATTAAACTAAAAGTATCTTTATTTGTCTGTTTTCTGAGAGGAGTACCTTTCCTTTGTCCATGAAAAATGTTGTTTTTCTCTGCTTGCTTCACCACTCGCACTTCCCCTCAGCAACTTTCTCATTAGTCCAAGTTTGGTATCATTTTAAAGCGCAGCATTCCAACTTCGTGAATATTCATAGTAATTTTTTTGATGACATGAGTCTGAATCAATGAAATGTGATTTTCAAACTCATGCTGATGAAAACAAATCGATCTTACTCATCCTGACTGACAGATCTGAAGCGCGCACACAAAGACGTCTCAGAGCGCAATCCCTATATACACATTACAGTACTATATTGAAGTAAAATATTGAAAAAAAGATGAATACATACAGTGCTCAGAGTAAATGAGTACACCCCCTTTGAAAATTTACATTTTAGACAATATCTCAATGAACAAAAAACAATTTCCAAAATGTTGACAAGACTAAATTTTATATAACATCTGTTTAATTTATAACATGAAAGTAAGGTTAATAATATAACTTAAAGAACAAAATTTTCAGTTTTTCTCAAATTAGGGTGATGCAAAAATGAGTACACCCCACTGAAAGTCTCAAAATGTAGATTACAAAATGTCAAATTTAACAAGAATTCAACCACCGGTGAGTCTTAATTATTCATTACACAGGTGTCCAGCAGACAGTTGACTATAAAAGGGTGTAAAACCCATTTCATGCCGTCAGCAATGGCACCACATGGAAAAGAAATGTCACAAAACCTGAGAAAGAAAATAATGTCTTTACACCAGAAAGTTGAAGACTACAAGAAGATAAGCAAAGCTTTACTTATCAGTCAGAATACTGTAGCAAAAGTGGTACAAAAATTTAAAAAAAAAAGATGAAACTGCAACCATCTCACAGAGACGTCCAGGTCGTCCTCGACAGAAGCGTCTTCTGATGAGAAGGGTTGAAGAAAATCGGCATGCAAGTTCACTGCAGTTATCTAAAGAAGTAGAAAGCCAAACTGGGGTGACTATTTCCCATGACACAATACGACACACACTGCAGAGGAATGGCATGCATGGGTAACGTTGACGAAAGAAGCCTTTCCTAAAGCCCAGGCACAAAAAAGCCCGCCTGGAGTTTGCCCATGCTGACAAAGATGAAGACTACTGGGACTTTATACTCTGGAGTGATCAGACCAAGATTAATGTTTTTGGAACTGATGGCTTAAAAACGGTATGGCATCGCAAAGGTGAGGAATACAAAGAAAAATGCATGGTGCCTACAGTGAAACATGGTGGTGGCAGTGTCCTTATGTGGGGCTGCATTTCATTGATGGCATCACGAATTCACAGATGTACTGCTCTATACTGAAAGAGAAGATGCTACCATCACTCTGTGCCCTTGGTCGTCGTGCACTTTTCCAACACGACAATGATCCTGAACACACATCTAAGGCAACTGTTGGATTTCTGAAGAAGAACAAGGTGAAGGTGATTCAGTGGCTCCTGATCTGAACCCAATCGAACACCTATGGGGAATTCTGAAGAGACAAGTTGAGCATCACTCTCCATCCAGCATCCAGTCTCTAAAAGAGCTCATTCTTGAAGAATGGAAAAAGATAGATGTTGCGTAATGTCGCCAACTTGTTCATCATGCCTGGAAGACTTGATGCTGTCATTAAAAATCATGGAGGCCATACAAAATACTAGATGTAGTAGTTTTTGTTGTGGGGTGTACTCATTTTTGCATCACCCTAATTGGAGTAGGCCTATTTGGTTTTGATGAGGTGTGTGCCAAATTAGCTGTTGCAAGGTGATTTTGTTTTGGAACCTTCAGAAAACTTTAACTCTAAAATTGACTTTGCTGACACTCAATCTTTTTTTTTTTGTTGCCAGATTCAACAAATTATACATCATTTTGAAGGTCTTTTTTAAAAGAGATTGCAAATTTTACTCATTTTGCCAGCACAAGTCACAATTTTTATTATATTAAGGACAAATTTTAAATATCATATCAATACCCTTATATTTTTGTGAAACTTTGTGAAGATTTTATTTTATTACCCTTATCCACACCCACTAAATATATAATAATAATCCATCATAAAAATAGTATCACATTTTAAAAGCAATAATAATCCAATAAAGAGAGAAATAAAGCATTTAAATATGTATTATGCTAAAATTGAAAATCAGTTTTTTGCAAATTTAGTTCTGTTGTAATTTCCACCCTGCTTTATGGAAATTAGTACTAGTAGTATTTAGTTACCTTGGAAACAAAAGTCTTATGCTTAATATGAAATATGAGACATGATGTGTAAAGAAAACAAACATCACTCATTTCCATTTTTAAACCCGTTACAAGAATTGACGGAAACTAAAAAATGACAGTTCATCTGTGATGTGTGCTTGTACACTCTTGGACCGTGTTAGCATATAAAAATAGAATTTGAATTGTTGATTTGAATTGTCAAATTGTTGAATGTTATTTTTAAGAAGTCCACAGAGCCAAAATTAGTCAGAGAAACAGTAGTCTTTTAGAGATTCTACACCAAGTTTCTCGTCAATGTCCTTGTGAGTTTCTGTCATCACCATTGCTGATTGAGAGAATGAGAGGGATCGTAACATGGGCCACTCCTCTATTCCATTTGAGGTCTGATTTAAAGCCTGTTGTTTTTATACCCATAAATACCCTGAGTACGGGAGTGCACAATGCTTTATTGGCCAGTGCTGCTCTTCACCGGCAAAGCTTTACAAGGGAATGGGTGTCAAATAAACCTAGTAATATACCGACCTTCCCCATAACTGTTGAGAGGCCATCTTTTGTGCTTTTAATTTATCTCATTCAATGTACTGCGGCAGAACAAATTCTTCTTAAGTGACTGAGAGTGACGGACAAGCGCAAGAGATATTCTTCTCTTTGAAATTGATACGATTCTTAGAAAGCAGACTGGGTTTGATAATAATCAGAAGCGTTATGGTGGTTTTTATTAGGTGTTTATTGTCTAGAGAAATCTACCCATTTGCATGGAGATAAATGCTTTTTGGCAGCAGAATGGTGTAGTTATGGCATCTACCAGCTAACCAGCCAAACTTAACCCCTTTTGCTACTTATTGTTTTCCTTAAAAGAGGAACAATGTGATAATATGCTATACCTACCAAGTACATAACTACTGACAATAAATAATTTTAATGTACTGTTAGCCCTTGTCTTTGTACCATTAAAACATCCTGCCAGTTTCATAGCTTCCTCATTATAAATAAAGCATTTATTTAATCAAGCTCAAAAAACAGCTCGTTTTGATATTGGGTGACCTGTGACGTCATACGGGCAAATACATTTGCATATAACTGCCTCCAGAGTAAGACATCGTCGAATAGTTAATCATCATTGCACCACTGGCTCCGCCCACTGGCGTTCAATTTACCTGCACTGTTTGTGAGCATAAAGAAAGCATCAAAAGCAAATAGAACCTATTATAATCACTGATGCTGGATACAGTATACAGTTTCTGACATACTCTATGCATTTGAGTCAGAAGTGCCAGAGGAAATTCATCCCGTCTAGGAGGGCTTTTCAATATTTCAATTTTGACAATAGGTTACCCAAACTGAAGGTCTCCTAAAGACAGTTCAGCAACAACAATTTCCACTTCCCTTCTTCTTTTGCATTTCATATCACAAAGTGTCAACACCTTTGGGAAAGGACTCTGAGCAACAAAAGACATTTCGTCAAAATGAGAAACGGCAAAATATGGAGTGACATTTACTGTAACTCTGCTGCTTGTCCTGAAAAACATGTCATTGGGAAAATAGTTGCCCCCTGTGAGGTCAAAGCTGCTTATAGAAATTAAATGCTCATTGCATTTTTTGTCCTTTTCTCAGAAATTCTCCTTCACGTTTCTCAGCATAGAGTGATGGAGTGTTCACTATATGTTTACCCAGTACAAAGACATTCTACAAGAATTGCATCAATGAATTTACTGACAAAGATGTTTATTGAGGATAGGTTTTTGATTTCATCAACAACATTAAAGCAAGCTGAAAACGATGTACCTTGATGTTAATTAAGTCATTTTAAAGTATACTGTTGATGAAAATACTACAAGAAACATGTTTATATTTATGAAATATTTACAACACATTTTTTCATCTTGCACATTTCATTGACAAATCATATTGTTTTGATGTGATGCTAGCTACTAGATTTCAAACATTTTTATGTATGCATATATATATACACAGTCAAGCTCAAAAGTTTACATACCCCTTGCAGAATCTGCAAAATGTTAATTATTTTAACAAAATAAGAGGGATTATGCAAAATGTGTTCTTTTTTATTTAGTACTGTCCTGAATAAGATATTTTGCATAAAATATGTTTACATATAGTCAAAAATTAGCTGAATTTATAAAAATGACCCGTTCAAAAATTTTCATACCCTTGATTCTTATGTTTTGTGATGGTTGTTCATGAGTCTCTTGTTTGTCCTGAACTGCCCAAGATACTTCAGAAAAATCCTTCAGGTCCTGCAAATTCTTCAGTTTTCCAGCATCTTTTGCATATTTGAACCCTTTCCAGCAGCGACTGTGTGATTTTGAGATCCACGTTTTCACACTGAGGACTCAAACACAACTATTAAAAAAGGTTCAAACATTCACTGATGCTCCAGAAGAAAACATGATGCATTAAGAACCAGGGGGTGACAACTTTTAAACTGGAAGAAGATGTCCAAATTTGTAATAGTTGTTTTTGAGTCCCTCAGTCATGCTCAGTGTGAAAACATGGATCTCAAAATCACACAGTCACTGCTGGAAAGGGTTCAAATATGCAAAAGATGCTGGAAAACTGAAGAATTTGCAGGACCTGAAGGATTTTTCTGAAGAATGTTGGGCAGTTCAGGACAAACAAGAGACTCATGAGCAACCATCACAAAACATAAGAACAGTCGTGGATCATCCAGGTAATCACACACAGTATTAAAGGGTTAGTTCACCCAAAAATGAAAATTCTGTCATTTATTACTCATCCTCATGCCGTTTCACACCCGTAAGACCTTTGTTAATCTTCGGAACACAAATTAAGATATTTTAGTTGAAATCCGATGGCTCAGTGAGGCCTTCATAGGGAGCAATGACACTTCCTCTCTCAAGATCCATAAAGGTATTAAAAACATATTTAAATCGGTTCATGTGAGTACAGTGGTTCAATATTAATATTATTAAGTGACGAGAATATTTTTGGTGCGCCAAAAAAACAAAATAACGACTTATATAGTGATGGCCGATTTCAAAACACTGCTTCAGGAAGATTCGGAGCACAAATGAATCAGTAAATCGAATCTGCTGTTCGGAGCGCCAAAGTCACGTGATTTCAGCCGTTGGCAGTTTGACATGCGATCTGAATCATGATTCGACACACTGATTCATTTGTGCTCCGAATCTTCCTGAAGCAGTGTTTTGAAATCGGCCATCACTAAATAAGTCGTTATTTTGTTTTTTTGGCGCTCTAAAAATATTCTCGTCACTTTATAATATTAATATTGAGACACTGTACTCACATGAACTGATTTAAATATGTTTTTAGTATCTTTATGGATCTTGAATGAGGAAATGTCATTGCTCCCTATGGAGGCCTCACGAAGCCATCGGATTTCAACTAAAATATCTTAATTTGTGTTCTGAAGATGAACGAAGGTCTTACGGGTGTGGAACGACATGAGGGTAAGTAATAAATGACAGAATTTTCATTTTTGGGTGAACTAACCCTTTAAGAATTAATGTAAATTTTTGAACGGATCATTTTTTATAAATTCAGCTATTTTTTGACTATATGTAAACATATTTTATGCGAAATATCTTATTCAGGACAGTGCTAAATAAAAAATAACACACATTTTGCATGATCCCTCTTATTTTGTTAAAATAATTAACATTTTGCAGATTCTGCAAGGGGTATGTAAACTTTTGAGCAAAAGGGGTGTGATGAGACAGCTCACGAGACGAGACACGAGATTGAGTTCATGAGAACGAGACAAGATTTTTACACAGAATTTTTAAGATTATCCTCAATGACGAAATACATCAAAAAAGTCTGCAGGTGCATTTGAATAGTTTTAATTCATTTTACTGTAATGAATGTCTTTTCAGTTCTGCTTTCTGAGTATGAATTATCATATGCAGTAAAAGACAACAATACTCACGCACTGTAAAAGGTTTTACCACAAACTCAACTGACTGTCTTCTTTATTGTATGATTTCATACGAGTCTCTTCAGACCTTACTGTACATGAATTATGAGCTTCTACAACTTTTGACCTCCTATTGAAATTGCTTTTGAATGCGCGTTCGCGTTTTACTTTCGCTTTCTATTTTGCGGTCGCATACTCTGTGAATAGGGAGCGGCGGTGCTGAGCATGCATTCTACCAGATAAGACATTTGTCAGACGCTTAGGCGCTGTTGTGCAACATATCTTCTGCCATGGTCTCGTCAGTCATCTCGTCACTTACTCTCGTCACGTGATCAGTGAACTATGATTCCTGCTGCACTACATACAGCTCTGCAGCTCGTGTTGGATGAGCTGGATGGGATTGAAGTGGCGGTATATAACTGAATTAAATGGTTTTTATTTATATAAAAAGCAAAATGACAGTGGAGGCATAATGTAAGCGTAGCAGTGGCATATTATTTCCTAATTTCACACTCCGTCATGGCAATATCGTGAGACAGCTGTTCACCTCGAAGAGAAACACACCTTATATATCAAGTAATCTATTTATTTACTGTAGAAATTTCCAATGTTTTTTTTTCTCCAATGTTTCATGGACCCTCTTTAACCATTGGAACATCTACTGCCATGGTCCAAGAAAATGATTTTACGCAGAGTAACTCTGTGATCATTTGTGCTCTGCTGGTCTGAGCTCTTTGAAGTGCCTCGGCCAGTCGAGCCTAAAATGGGCATTTGTCCTCTCACAAACTGCACATCCTGTAGTCTGACATAATAATTATTCAGATGAAGCGCATTGTATTTTAAATGCTAATTTCTCTTCTTGATTCGCCTGCTGCTGGGTTCAGTGCTGCACAGTGTGACACTGATCTAATCTCTAAACGTTATACGGCAGGTTACTTCACATAGCAGCGGGAAATAGATTGCATCAAACATCTGATTGGATGCTAACTTGGTGACTTAGTTCTCTTTGATTTTAGTGACGACAATATAAATATGTGTCTAACAGTACAAGCTGTGAGTACAAATGTAGGAATCAATGCACTGACTTTTTGAGCTTATGAATGTGACTGGGTTGGTGAAGACAAAGGTGTTTATTTAAGCTGTGGCACTGTAAAAATGTAAGCTGTGAAATTTTAGCTTACCATTTGACGTCAGGTCATCCACTTGTTTTCCTGCCAGTACTGCAGGTAGATAAGATGTTTTTCCTTTAACGTTACATCAAGGGCAAAAAAATAAAATCAAACAGATGAATATGGCCATTTGCGGAATGCAATTTGAAACCAAAGCAAAAACAATTTCAGTCATTTTATGCACGACTGTGCAAGCACTTGCTCTCTCAACTCAATGGTTACAGTGTTTTTTCTCAAATGAATAGAGTCAGCCTTTAAAATTGGTCTTCCATTAGGTGAAAGGACTGGAGAATAGCAGGTACAACCACTGCAATCAGATCCTTTCCTCCATTTTTGCGCATCGAAGCAGGATGTTGCTTTTCAGACGCAGTTTGCCTCCGCTGTATGAGTCGGGTAGTTCACATTTAATGACGTATGATGTGGTGCCACGCTGACCAGTTTGCCTTGACACATTCAAGACACTCGCTGGCATACGGGACACCCTGACCCTACACGTATTATAAACCCATTATGTTGTGGTTAAATTTGTCTAGCACAGTTTCCAAGCCACATATAAGCACTGTAAGAAATGAATCTATAGAATAACAGAAAAGGCACTGGTCATTTTCTGCCAGGACATTGTCCATGTGGAAACTCTTATTTATGTCAAGCTTAACTCCCTCGGGGAGTTTCCACCGCGTTTTTTTTCTAACCAGTGTGAAAGAGACTCAAAATACTCTGTCAATGTTGCACATACAATTAAGAGTTATACACCATTTTAATCTGTGGAATATCTTCTTTTATTTGTGTACACTCAGAGTAACAACAAAATGTTGTGCTTTTTGTAAAATAAAGAAAACTAACATGATGCGTGATCTCTCGTCTCCCTCTGAACGAACTCCAATCTGATAGTTCTCAGAAAATGAACTGTAACTTAGTGAATACTAATCACAAAAAAATGGGACTTATGTCTAAAAAAAACGTTGAAATGTCAGGTTTTAAATTGTGTGAGTCAAATCGAAAACAAATATTCTGTGTTTATGTAATCTGTATGAAAAGAGAGCCATGTCAGAAGTCTGTGATTCAGCTCATTATCCGCTAATGCGGCCACACCCACGGAGCCAGCGCTATTCAGAGGCAAATTCAGTCAATACATGCATACATCGTCTCAATCGTGTATTTATTGTCTTGAAAAGTGTTTTAAGAAACATTACTCCTCTGTATAGAAAATTGACATAAACATATGAGAATCCATCAATATTTCTCCAAATGTGCATGCTTTTAAGCTAAAAGCCTATATGAAATGCCACAGAGGTAACATAATTGTTCAGACACTTTGCATCACAGAAATACATTATATTTTAAAGAATATAGAGCTTTGAGACATGATCACAGAGGGTTTTTTCACAGCCTACCTGTCTGAAAGAGCTCATTATTTATGCAGCTCATTAGAGCTCTTTATGCAATTCTTTTGTCTTCTCAGGTGAGAATCACCCATTATTCATGATGATTCACGCCTCCACGCATACTGTGTTTCTTGACCAAAGATATTTTAGAAAATTTAAATCTCTCTATTGTTTTATATGAACAAGCAGGCAGCATAATTTTTACCTAATTTTGAAGCAAAAACTCTAGTCTACAACCTCAAATACCCAGAAGTCTTGTGAACAAAGATTTAATATATATTTTTTGGCTTTATTTCAGTGACTTAAGTTTTTTGTTTTTTCAATAACCACGCATAAACGTTATTCCTTCAAAAACACAAACATGTACATACATGTTCCTCACATATTATTGTAGCCTAGTTTGTGCTGAATACAGTGTAATGACACTTTTTCCATTAATATGTTTATGAACAACTGAAAAAAGCACAAATGTCAGGGCATGTCAAAACTTCTCCAGGGCCCCAAAAATCCTTAGACCCCTGAGGGTTAATTGTTTACTAATTGCTTGTGAATTACAATACCCAAAGCTAACCAGCAATAAATCTCATATAGTATTGGAGCTCTTTCTGCCTCAGAGAAAAAATAAAACAAATAAATGTGAGATAGTATAAAATGAGAAATAGTCACATTGACTTTTGTGAGTAAATCTAAAAAAGGCTGCTTTTTTTCTCACAATTGCGACTTTAAATAAAGTCACAAGTATGGGAAAACAACGCAACTGTGAAAAAGTTGCAATTGGGAGATATAGTATAAAGTCACAACTATGATAAATTAGACAAAATTAAGCATATGTGGACAACTGTTTTGGGTGAAAAAAATATGTGAAATTCAAATCGTGGGATATAAAGTTACAGTTGTGACAATTAAAGTCACTATTTTAAAGGGGTGGTTGATTATGATTTCACTTTTTTAACTTTAGTTAGTGTGTAATATCATGTCATGTATAATATATGTCATGCCAATAAAGCAAATTGAATTTGAAAATTTGAATTTGAAAAAAAAAAAAAAAAATATCGATGTTTGAGAATAAACAACATCTGCAAAGTTACGACACTCAAAGTTCAATGCAAAGGGAGATCGCTTTTTAAGGACTACAACAAACGGCTGTTAGGGTCCACAACGAGATTCTTCCTGGGTTGGTGGCATCACTAACCCTAAAATTTACATAAACCCTGCCCCCGAGAACATGCAACAAAAGGGGCGAGGCCATGTTGGGCTGCTTTAGAGAAGAGGAAGAGTTGTTGTAGAGTGTTGTTACCATGCCATATTTTAAGCCAGACTGCTTCACAAATGAGGGTCAATTCAACGCTGGATTTGCACAAAAGATTATCATGACGGCACATGCTAGTTGATGAGTTGAATCAACTCCACAGCAACTACATAAATTTATCCACTAACCGTTCAGAAATGTCCAGTTTCATTCTAAAAGTTGTAACTTCTTCCTGAGTCTCTCCATCAGTGTTCGACAATGTTTGAACAATGTAAGGCTGAACACCGTTACTGACAATCCTCATTTTGTCTGTGTGAGATTGTCCAGCTTTGTTGTTGTTGAGCAACAGAAGTGTGAGCTGTTAAAGCTCCACCCTCTTCTGGAAAGCGGGCCGAGAGCAGCAGCTTATTTGCATTTAAAGGGACACACACAAAAACAGCGTGTTTTTGCTCACACCCAAATAGGGGCAAATTTATAGATATAATAAATGATCTGTGGGGTATTTTGAGCTGAAACTTCAGACACATTCTGGGGACACCAGAGACTTATATTACATCTTTTAAAGGGGCATTATAGGTCCCCTTTAAGATATAAATTCTCATTTTTTAGAAATAATGTTCTAATTTTGAGATATAAAGTAGACATTTTGTGATAAAGTCATGATTATGAGAAAAAAAATAGCTAAATAACTTAAATGTTCGCAAAAATAGTTTCAAATGGAATCCCGTATGAAGCCTTTTTCTGCTAAAAAAAATTGTGAGATATTTTCAAATATGTAGTCACATTGTGAGAAGTAAATTTACAATTGTGATTTATAAAATCGCTATTTCAGAATAAGATAAAAAAAATTGCAATTGTGAAAAAGATGCAATATATAAATTACAATAAATTACATAAAGTCACAGATAGTTCCAACCATTTCAAATAATAAATAGTGACATTGTTAGTAAGGGTACATTTACATGACAACAATGTACTAAAAGCGGAAAAGTTTTTCCTTTGTGTTTTTCGTGAACAGACGACAAAAGATCCCAGTTTACATGGATCCGCCAAAAAAAAAAAAAAAAAAAGACTAAAAACTAGGGCTGTCAAACGATTAATCGCGATTAATCGCATACAAAATAAAAGTTTGAGTTTGCATAATATATGTGTGAGTAATGTGTGTAAATATGTATATATAAATACACAAATTAATGTATATATTTAAGAGAAATATGTTATTTATGTACAAAAAATGTATTTATATATATAATATAAATTATATAAAAATATAAATAAATACATATACTTGTAAATATTTCTCAAATATATACATGGATGTGTTTGTATTTATATATACATAATAATTACACACAGTACACCCACATATATTAGGCAAACTCAGACTTTTATTTTGTATGCGATTAATCGTGATTAATCGTTTGACAGCCCTACTAAAAACACTATATTATGCTGGCAGGCCAGTAGTTGGTAATGTCACTTTGTAAAGAAACACTTGCACCCATAGACTGAACATGTATTATGCATGTGTACATGTGACCGTTTTCACAAATTCATGGTTTTGTAGTTTACACGGAGACGATAAAGTTGTCGTTTTCAAAAGTTTGCATTTTCTGAGCCCAAGGTCATTGTCTTGTTGAGTTGTGTAAAGGACCCCTTAAATATAAAGTAACAATTGCGACACAATACTATTACACTTATATCTTGATTCCAGCTGAGATAAGCACGATACCACTACTAGTGGGCGGAGCCTGAGATTTAAAGCCACAGGTTCCTGACACAAATCCACCAGGATCAAATACATTCGTAGAGGGTCTTTGTGCTGCTAGACATGAGGTGGCATTGAATCTGTTTAACTTCACACACAGAAGCAGTTAATTTCCTGTCTCATATGTCCCCCATCACATAAAGCACATAATATCCAGTAAGCAGTGGAGGTGTTTCGGTGGCGTCATATCTGTAATTTATCATGGCCACATTCCTTTCTCTCTCTTTTTTTCCTTTCCCCATCATCTCACTCCCACACATCGAAGCACTCCCACACATCCCATGTTCCATAGCAAATGTCTCCTACAGACATTTATTCATGCCAAACCGTCAATCATTTTCATAATAAACAAGACATCACAATATGGACCGTGGAGGTTAATATAATAACGGTCTGTCTGTCAACCGCACTGATGGAGTGTTTGGTTAACCAGCAGGGGTCAGTGTGGTCTCATACACACATGTACACGCTCACACACACACATGAACAGTACTCTGAGGCAGTCGAAGCCAAACGTGGCCCTCTTAACAGATGCCCTGTGTGAAATAATTCATACCGAAGCCTCATCCAGCACAATGGCCTCCACGTCTCTGCTGAATCTCTGAGTTCAGTGTTGAAGGTGCTCAGAGCTCGTTCTTTCCCTCCACAGTGCATGAGAGCATCGTGTTTAATTCATTTGTGTAACTTTGGTGGCTCTTTTGGTTTTTTCACAAAGAGAGAAACAAAGACGAAACAATATCACAGCACAAGACACCGTTTAAAAGTCTCTTACGCTTGTTTGCACTGCACAACTGCTGTTTTGTGAGGGTGGGATGTTTTTTGGGTGAAAAAATTTGACATGTTTCAAAAGCTGAGTTCGAAAGTAAAAATAAATTTGGTGGAATATGTTGTGGCAAGGCAGGATGAAAGTCAAATGACTTGCATGGCTTGTTTAAACCAGTCTAAGCTGGTTTGATGGTCTCAACTGGTCTTAAGCTGGTCTTCCACTCTGCACGGGCCTCGAACCTGGGTCTCTGGCATGGGAGTCGGATGCGCTAACAAGGAAGATAAAGGCTGCAACCTCTAGCGTCAGTCGCTAGAGCATCTCTTGAGATCAGAGGAGTGAGGTTTACTTGCACAGCGACTACTAGCTGGCCTCTGTTACACCTGGTCTTTAATTGGTCTCCCATTTGAAAGTGCCCAAAAACCCCTCTAAAACCAGCCAAAAGATCAGTCTGACCGAGATGGGAGACCATCATAGACCAGTAAACTAGCATAGGCTGGTTCAAGATTTTTTGTTTGTTTGTTTCCTGCATGCTATTAACTATTGAAACTATTTTACATTGTGGTTTCATTGTTGGCTATTACAGTCAGCATAAAATTCGATTCCTTAAAGGGGCTCTATGTAAGATTTTTACTTTAATGAAGCATAAAAATACCCCAATATGTTTGCAGATATTTAGGAAACATGCTAAGTTCACCTACTTGTTTCTCATAAAAACAATGCTACAGCCAGATATTCTACTTTGAAAATGTGCGTTCCGTGTCGGAATGTCTGTCTTTGTTCTGGTCTGTGCGAAACCACGTGCTGCCAGTTTATCCAATAGTATTTCGACATCACAGGTTGCCAGTTGGTGGAAAACACCGCATAGTGTAGCCATGGAAACCAGCAAACAAACTTGGTCAGAGAATCGCAGATTCTACCTAAAAAGCCTCTGCATCCATCTAAATATCTCTATGAACGACAGCATATTAACCCTCTGGAGTCTGAGGCTGATTTGGGGCTTGGAGAAGTTTTGACATGCCCTGACATTTGTGCTTTTTTCAGTTGTTCATAAACATATAAATGACAAAAGTGTCATTACACTGTATTCAGCACAAACTAGGCTACAATAATATGTGAGGAACATGTATGTACATGTTTGTATTTTTGAAGGAATAATGTTTATGCGTGGTTATTGAAAAAACAAAAAACTTAAGTCATTGAAATAAGGCCAAAAAAAGTATATTAAATCTGTGTTCACAAGACTTTTGGGTATTGGAGGTTGTAGACTAGAGTTTTTGCTTCAGAATTATGTAAAAATTATGCTGCCTACTCCTTCATATAAAACAATATATTGATTTAGTTTTTGTAAGACACTTTTTGTCAAGAAACACAGTATGTGTGGAGGCGTGAATCTGCATGAATAATGGACCATTTACACCTGAGAAGACAAAAGAATCACATAATAATGACCTGAAATGACTTGCATATTAATGAGGCCTTTCAGTCAGGTAGGCTGTGAAAAAAACCTCTGTAATCATGTCTCAGCTCATCATAAACAGCAATACTGTGAAATATTATTACAATTTAAAATAACGGTATTCTATTATATTCTTTAAAATAAAATGTATTTCTGGATGCAAAGTGTCTGAACAATTATGTTACCTCTGTGGCATTTCATATAGGCTTTTAGCTTAAAAGCATGCACATTTGGAGAAATATTGATGGATTCGTATATATTTATGTCAATTTTCTATACTGTGAAGTAATATTTATTGTCATCACTATGAGTGCTGGATACTGTGTTTTCAATTCATACTTGCAGCCGGAGGGCGCTCTCTGTACACCTTTAGGCCACAAATTCATATAAAGAAGAAAAGGAACTAGGAACTAACGGCATGTCTTCTAGAGATCGCTAACCATTGCTTTAACACCCAAATAAACACTTTTCAAGACAATAAATACACGATTGAGACGATGAATGCATGTATTGCCTCTGAATTTGCGTCTGAATAGCGCTGGACTCCGTGGGCGTGGCCGCATTAGCGGATAATGAGCTGAATCACAGACTTCTGACATGGCTCTCTTTTCATACAGATTACATAAACACAGAATGTTTGTTTTCGATTTGACTTGCACGATTTAAAACCTGACATTTCAACGTTTCTTTAGACATAAGTGTCATTTTTTTTGTCATTAGTATTCATAAGTTACAGTTCATTTTCTGAGAACTATCAGATTGGACTTCGTTCAGAGGGAGAGGAGAGATCACGCATCATGTTAGTTTTCTTTATTTTACAAAAAGCACAACATTGTGTTTTTACTCTGAGTGTACACAAATAAAAGAAGACATTCTATAGTTTCAATTGATATATTACTTATGTCTCTATGACAAGAAATGATGGAAGTATTTTAAGTCTGTTTTGCTGCAATGTGAAAAAAATCCTGCAAAACGCGCCGGTTCTTTTTCAGACCTTAGGGAGTTAAAACAGATAAATCAACTTATCAGCTTACAGTGTTTAAGTCTCTTCAGCTTTCTTTGTGAATTGCGCTCCCTATTGTTGCTGGCAACCCGCGTCTTTGAACGAAGGGGCGGGCCAAACAATATTTTGAATTTGGACTGCAGTACCTATTTTGAACACTGGGTGTCATTCCTACATAGAGTCCCTTTAATGCTTGTTTCTGGTCTTATTGTGCACAATTCATCAGTATACATTATTTTGAAAAAATAAATAAATAAATAAATAAATAAATAAACATCTTTCCTTTTCAGATGATGTCACCAAGCCCTCTTTCTCTATTTTTTTTTAACCTTTCATCTCCAATGTCTGGCTCCATGTAATGTCCATTTTTTACTTTCAAAATCCATTCCAGATGGATAAAATAAGGTCAGAAACACAAATTGGGCTCAGATGTTGGACAAAAAGCAATAACAATAATTAAACAGAGAATTTATTTTTGCCTGATGAAGACCAGACTGGTCGAAATGTTGCATTGCAAATTTTTTGGAGCTGTAATCTCAGTGTGCGAACATTACTCTGTAAAATCAGGTCAGTCCTACTCTTTTTATTTTCATTCAGATTCATTTGAATTTGAATATTAAAGGTGCCCTAGAATTAAAAATTGAATTTATCTTGGCATAGTTAAATAACAAGTACATGGAAATGACATACAGTGAATTTCAAACTCCATTGTTTCCTCCTCCTTATATAAATCTCATTTGTTTAAAAGACCTCCGAAGAACAGGCGAATCTCAACATAACACCGACTGTTACGTAACAGTCGGGGTGTACGCCCCCAATATTTGCATATGCCAGCCCATGTTCCCAACATTATGAAAGGCATTACACAAAGGCAGGCATTAACGTCTGGAGCAGCACAGCCGAATCATCAGACTAGGTAAGCAAGCAAGAACAATAGCAAAAAATGGCACATGGAGCAATAATAACTGTCATGATCCATGATAACATGATATTTTTAGTGATATTTGTAAATTGTCTTTCTAAATGTTTCGTTAGCATGTTGCTAATGTACTGTTAAATGTGGTTAAAGTTACCATTCGTTTATTACTGTATTCACGGAGACAATAGAGCCGTCGTTATTTTCATTTTTAAACACTTGCAGTCTGTATAATTCATAAACACAACTTCATTCTTTATAAATCTCTCCAACAGTGTAGCATTAGCCGTTAGCCACGGAGCACAGCCTCAAATTCATTCAGAATCAAATGTAAACATCCAATTAAATACAATACTCACATAATCCGACGCATGCATGACAAACACTTTGTAAAGATCCATTTGAGGGTTATATTAGCTGTGTAAACTTTGTTTAGGCACTGTTTAAATCAGCATTTAAAGGGGCCGCACAGCATAAATTGGCTCATAGTTAATGATGCCCCAAAATAGGCAGTTAAAAAAATTAATTAAAAAAAATCTATGGGGTATTTTGAGCTGAAACTTCACAGACACATTCAGGGGACACCTTAGACTTATATTACATCTTGTAAAAAAACGTTCGATGGCACCTTTAATTTGAATTTCAGAAGTAAATTGATTGCAAACATGTTTCATGTTGACTTGAGTTGATATTGCACAAAAACATTGCAATTTTTATTGTCTATTTTAAAGTCACCATGAAGTGAAAATTCAACTTATCTGTTTTATAATTGCATCTCATTAAACTGATTGTGAACGACTCAACATTTGATTTCTTAATTTTAATTCAAAATGTCATGTTTTCTCTGGTGACATATACTGGATTTCTCCAATCATTTAGTCCATTTAAAACCGATTCACATTCGAGTTCACATTCAGCAACCATTGATTTGAGCGACTGAACCACTTTTTTGTGGCATGTTCAGTCTATAGGCATGCGCGTTTGGCGCGAGTTTAAAAGAATGAGTATGTGCGCAGGTACGTAGTTTTTCTTTACAAAAGTGACATTGCGTGAATGTGGATCATTTTGATGTTGTCATCTGTACAAAGAATGTACATTGTTGTCATCTAAACGTATCCTTAGATTGACTGGTATTGATGCAGTTTGATACAGATCGATAAAATCACTCCTGGAGGTTTTCGATTCTTGAAATGGGTTCAGAGGTGTCAAAATTCTCACCTGACTGAAGAGGAAACACAGTCTTTAGTGATGTGTTGTCACCCTGCCATGAAATCCAGCGATCTCTCTCTCTCTCTCTCTCTCTCTCTCTCTCTCTCTTGCTCTCTCTCACTTCTCTCGCTCCCTCCCTCTTGGCAAGAGTTGGTGGTTAGTGAAGCCTGTACTTCTGCAGACTGAGTGCCAGAATGACAGAGAAAAGTGCCAGCAATCTGGTCTTTCTCAGCCACAACACTGAGAGAGCCATATACTGAGCAACACTGCCATCAAACACATCCACAGTTTCATATTAACCACCGAATTATCACATCTGTTTAAATCAGAATTATTCTGAATCCATCATGAAAGTGTGAAAATGCTAATCGCTATTGCTAACAACACTGTACTATGGATGAGGTGTTTGGCTAATATCGCAACATTTCATGCTATGAATGAGGAGGTGCGAGGATGTTAACAACACCTTGCACTAATGATGAGGAGTTTGGGCTAATATTGTACCTTGAAAATCCACTGAAAAATAGTACACTGGGTTAGTTCACCCAAAAATGAAAATTCTGTCAATAATTACTCACCCTCGTGTCGTTCCAAACTCGTAAAGGCACGAACACACCAAGCCGACGGTCAGCCGTCGGGCAGTTTTTCTTCGTCGGCTGACTAAGTTTATTCCGTGTGTTCCGCACCGTCGGCTGAAGTTGGTCCTCGTCGGCTTTTTTTCAACTGATTCGACATGTTGAATTGGCGTCGGAGCTCGTCGATCCGTCGGGCCATCTGATCATTCTAAATGGCTGTTCAGCAACTGCCACCTGCTGGTTCGGACAGGCATTTCATCGTACGCAGGCGCAGAACGGACGTGCTACTTGGCCGTCGGCTGTCGAGCATCGGTTCGGTGTGTCAGGGCAACTTCGGACCCAGATGCTGCCGATGTGAGCCAACCCCGCAGTCTGTTTTCGTCGCCACTAGTTCGTCAGCGTCGGCTTGGTGTGTTCCTGCCTTAAGACCTTCGTTCATCTTCAGAACACAAATTAAGAGAGTTATCCGAGAGTTATCTCCTCTATACACTGCACCACTTTCAAGGTCCAGAAAGGTACTAAAGATATCGTTAAAATAGTCCACTTGACTGCAGTGGTTCAAACTTAATTTTATGAAGCAACGAGAATACTTTTTGTGTGCAAAAAACAAAACAAAACAAAAATAACGACTTTATTCAACAATATCTTCTACGGAGGAGTCAGATACCTCTCGGATTTCATCAAAGATATCTTCATTTGTGTTCCGAAGATGAACAAAGGTCTTGCGAGTTTGAGTAAATTTAGCTTACTAAGCGTACGTTTACATGACAACAATGTACTAAAAATGTAAACGTTTTTCCGTTGTGTTTTTTGCATACAGACGAAAAACGATCCCATTCACACAAATCCATGAAAACGACACAAAATGCTGTTATTTATGCCATGCCAGTAGTTGGCGATGTCACTTTGTAATGAAACACTACGCGTCTATAGACTGAATATGCATGCGCATGACAACAGCGTTTCCACAAATTTGAATTATTATAGTTTACACAAAGATGATAGCGGTGTCATTTTCAATAGCTTGTGTTTTCAGGCCTCCAAAATGTTGTTGTCTTGTAAATGAATAGCTGAAACGCATAAAAAGTTTTCAGTTTTTAGTTGCAAATGGTGTTGTGTAAACAGCCCCTATATTAGGCATTGAATTGTTTGCTGTAGAATTGACTAATGACCAGGTGCATAGTCATTGGAATCGAATACCATTCTCTCCCATGATGCCTTATGAAATAAACAACAAAAATAAGTTGCTATATGCAACCCTGACCAATCCTGGGATTTGCTTGCTTACTACTTGATGGATCTAATTCTCTCAGTACTGTATAGATGGGGTTAGTCTGATCTGTAAGGAGTTAGATGCCTGAAGGATCCGAGGTTGTGACCATGTCATTCTCCTGTCTGCATGGATCGGTTAACCAGATGCTTGTTCTGGTGTCGTCTAGACAGTCAGTAAGGCAAAAGGGTGCAGAGGAAGTGCACATCAAACAAGAGGAAATCAATGCCGTTCCTTGCCAGGAGTCTTGAGAATGAGGATGATTAGTTTAATTGGCTAACGATCTAAAAGCCCAGGCTAGAGTCTAATCCTCAGTGAGCGGCCTGAGCTTCGGCTGGATCTGGCCTCCAGATTTTCGGAAGCAGAGTAAACGAAAAAGACTTCCAAATGAAAGTCTCTCAGACAGGCTAATGCTAGCATCAATAGCATCTGCTTAGAGTCTTTAATGCTGTGAGGGTTTACAGTAAACTTGTGTAGAGTTGAGTTAATGCTCAAAACCCAATTTAGACTTTGTTTTGTTATGTAAGGCTGAAATTATGCAGTTTTTGTTTGCGAACTATACATTTAAGATAACATTTGTAAAGTCTTGCATGACAAATAGAAAACGTAAGGGATCATGTAGGCTACAGCCATCCCTAAAGGGGTTTATTTTGCATTAATGACTGGCTGGCTGTTCATTATCCTGCTCATTACACAGCTACTTGCCAACGAAATAAATACATGGACATGAAATATTGATTTTGAGTTGAAGTTATTTTATTACCTTTGTAAATTAGCTTACAGCTATTGCTAAGAAAAATAGTCCAGAAAACAATCAACGTAGAACAAGATGAACAATTGGTATTGTTGTGCACTGCATAGACTAGCTAAAGCTTCAGTCATGTTAGGCAAAATTTTGCAGACAAAAAAACAACCATTGTCTGTTGTCAGTAGTTTAGGAATGTATGAAGCACAATGTAAGTTCACACTGCAGGTTAAATGTGGCCCAAATCAGATTTTTTTCTGTTTTCCCCATGACGGTGTGAACAGTACAAACCACATGGAATCTGATCTTTTCAATTTCAATTTCTGCAACTTCCATATGTGGTACTAAATCCAATACAGGTCAGATGTTTTGTAATGCGACTGCAGTGAGATATCGGAATTCATGCCTTTTGTACGTCACTCGAGATCAACATTCGTCACGATTCTGCACTCATGGGAGTCTATTTAAAAAAGATTTTACATACCCAATGTTATCATGACAGTTGTGAAAGGTAGTCAGTAGAAGGACAGTGATGTGTCAGAACTCATAAGTATTATAGAGACTATAATACAAGCAAAATATGAGGGCTTGTATCATAAAAGTTTCAAAACATCAATGTCTTTATTTTTCACATTTCCTGCACATAATTTTTCTGGCTTCCATGGCAGATCACATTACAAATAAACTTGTAATCGCTTACTTTAAAGCCCTCCATGTTTACTTCTGTATGACGGCGCGCTGTGTGTTTTTATGGCAGAATTAAGTTACTTTTTCACTGTTGCCGCGGATTGTTTTGCAACTCCGTAGGTTAAAGCGACTACACTAATGCGATATTTAACCTCCGGAAAGTGATTTTTACCAGGATATCCCACGGAACTCGATTGGACTAATTTTTAGAAGCAATTGAGTGGATTTTGAGGTTACAACCTGGCAACCCCGTTTGTATCGTTCTTTTGCGCATACAGGTCAGTTCAAAACCATGATCTGTTCACTCTGGAAATCTGATATTGGCCACATTTAAAACAACAATGTGAACAGCTATACAAAAAAAATAAAAAATTAAATCAGATCTGACCAAAAATCGGCATTAAGGCTCACAGTGTGAAAGAAGCCTTAGTGTCAATATGTTGTCATAGAAATCCAGGGTTCCTCAAATCTGGTCCTGGAGGGCCACTGCCCTCCAGAGTTTAGCTCCAACCCTGATCAAACACACCTGAGCAAGCTAATTAAAGTCTTAAAGATCACTAGAAAATCGCAGGTAGGTGAGTTTGATCAGGTTTTGAGCGAAAATCTGCAGGGCAGTGGATTTGAGGAACCCTAGTCGATTAAGAAATATCCAGTTTAGTGTCATTATGCAAATATATCTGACTGCTCAATGCTGCAATTGACCAAAGTATTCCAGAGAGCCGTGGAATAATCCCAGTGGACGAAATGCAGTCACCTCAATAGGAATCAGTGTTATCTTTAATTTTGCGCAAACTGAATAATTTCCAATGCGAATTCAAGTTTGTTAAACGTTGATCAATATAAAGCTGCTTAGTTTGACAGTGACCTGAGTAGGTGTTTCATGCATCACTACACTATTGATAATGGACAATGGACCTTCTTAGACCACAAAATATTGCTAATGTAGCCGTGCCTTAAAGTGACCAGGAAATCAAAATGGACGATTCTTTTTTTTGTTTTTTATTAAATATTGCTGTATTTATCATAAATGATTTATCTGTGCACATCATTACATTTTTGTAATTCTTATGCCCTAAATAATGCCTTAAAAATAACTTTCCCTCCCTATTGCTGCGACATCTCTTTTCTTGATGACTTGTTTACTGGCACGAGGGCGGGGCAACCTGTCACTCACATGAGATCAACCAATAGCAAACCACAACCATCAAATCAATTCCTGATGGACAAAATCAAGTCCTTACATTTTTTCTTGTTTGAGAAGCCATTTCACTGGGATATACATTGCAATAGGGGCAACAAAACTTCAGTTTCATGTGGACTTTAAGGGTACGATTACACAACAACGATATGCTTAAAGGATTAGTCCACTTTTAAATAAACTTTTCCTGATAATTTACTCACCCCCATGTCATCCAAGATGTCCATGTCTTTCTTCAGTCGAAAATAAATTAAAGTTTTTGATGAAAACATTCCAGGATTTTTCTCCATATTGTGGACTTCAATGGGCACCAAACAGTTGAAGGTCATAATTAGTTTCACTGCAGCTTCAAATTGTTCAACACGATCCCAGATGAGAAATAAGGGACTTATCTAGTGAAACCTGAAAAAAATTGAAAATTATGTAAGTTTTAACCAGAAATGCTCATCTTGAGCTGGCTCTCTTCTTCTTCTCCTCTATTTGAATTCCAGCAGTGTAGACACTGCTAAGTGTATTACTGCCCTCCATAGGTCAAAGTTTGAACTAATTGTTATATACTATTGAACTAGCATATTGCATATAAAAATTAGTTCAAACTTTGACCTGTGGAGGGCAGTAATACACTTAGCAGTGTCTACACTGCTGGAATTCTAATAGAGAAGAAGAAGAAAGCTAGTTCAAGATGAGCATTTCTGGTTAAAACTATAATTTTCAATTTTTTTCAGAAAATGAGTGTTGGTTTCACTAGATAAGACCCTTATTTCTCATCTGGGATCGTGTTGAACAATTTGAAGCTGCAGTGAAACTAATTATGACCTTCAACTGTTTGGTGCCCATTGAAGTCCACTATAAGGAGAATAATCGTGGAATGTTTTCATCAAAAACTTTAATTTCTTTTCGACTGAAGAAAGAAAGACATGGACATCTTGGATGACATGGGGGTGAGTAAATTATCAGGAAAAGTTTATTTAAAAGTGGACTAATCCTTTAAAACGGAGAAATTTTTCTTTGGAGTTTTCTGCGTACAGACGACACCATTGTCAAAACGATCCCCATTCATACGAATCCGTGAAAATGACTAAAAACACTGTATTCTGCTGGCAGGCCATTAGATGGCGATGAAACACTATAGACTGAACGTGTAATACGCATGTGCATGGCGTCATCGTTTTCACAGATTCGCATTTTTGTTTTTTACACAGAGACTGTTTTCAAAAACGTGCACTTTGAAACACGTTTTCAAAAGTTTGCATTTTCAGACCACCAAAACGCTGTTGTTGTGTAAATGAACGGCCAAAATGCATAAAAAGTTTTACGTTGAAAATGGTGTCGTGTAAACAGCCCCTAAGTGTATAGTACTCGCAAAAAAGAAAAAAAAAACACAAAAACCCCCTTGTGGTCATAATTGGGAATTCTTGATCTTTTTTTTTTTTTTTTCGAAATTTGAGTGTTGCATTCAAAATGATGAAACTGATGCTGTATGGTATGTCTGCTTCCGATCGAAACATCTGTAGATTATCCGAAAGGGGATCCAAATAAACTTTTAGTTGGGATGGATCTTTTTCTGGCTGTGTGCCTGTGTTTTAACACATTGCTGAAGTTCTTTCCCATGGCTAGCTTTTCTAATACTTTTGCCCTGACCTCAAAAATAAGTTAAGACTATTAGGACATTTTTCTATATAAATATTCTTTACATTGAGTTCTCTCCTGAGGCTTGAAAAAAAAAAAAAAAAAAAAAACCATCAAGGCAAGTGATGTTTGAAAATACAGAAAAAAAATCCAAGTAACTTATGCTGAGACTCCAGACTGGCAGATAAGGCTGTTTGGCCAAGCGTGCCTTAGCTGGGGAGGGATTTTGGGCGTCTTGTCAGGAAGTCTTAGGGAAGCATTTCCTCTTTTCATATTTCATCTGAATGCAGCGTAGACTGTATGCGCCGGGTAGGGAACGTATAAAGAGGCTTGCTCGGAGCTACAGCCTTTATGCGACCAAAGCTTTCAAAGGAAGAAGGTTGCTTACCGCACTAGGGTTTAATGGTACCCTGCTCTCCCTCTTTCCCGCACTCTCTCTCATTCTACTTTTCTTTCTTCTTTCTTTGTACTTAATCATGCCTTTACTTTTTATCTCTTAGCAAACCAAACCATACAATCACACACAGTATGGGCCCTGGCGCACACACACATGCGGGCCGCGCGCACTAATGTTTGGCTTTGATGTACCTATCTTCCTGTTTGACAGAGAGCAGGAGTTGGGGGGAATGTAGATGCTGGTGGCTGGGAGGTTTCTGCACATTATCAAGTCTTCTCAGGAAGCATCCTGGACGAGGAGAGCTGGAGATTGAGAGAAAGACTTCAGCCGGCTGCCGTCACAACGTCCCAGATGAGTTCCCTCTCTACCTGATTTAATATTCAATGTTCCCGCTCTTTCTGTCCAATGCATTTCAGTGACTTTTCCAGTTGATCGTAATTATCAGTTAGTGATTTTTAACAATTTCAAGCTGAGCACATGTAGAAAAATTTCTCATAATTTCTTTTTTTTTTTTTTTTTTTTTTTTTTTTTAATAAGAATTTAGTCATTTCCGTAGCTTTTCAGACAGTAATAATTTTTGGATAAGGATTTTGTTTTTTCGTTTTTTGGATAACACACATGTAAAACAAAAACCCTATATAAAAATGATAGAAAAAAACAAGATTTTATTCATTTTGATGATTTTTCTAATTTATTAGATAAGGATTTATAACAATTTCATAGCTGAGCATCTCATAATTTCAGTTATTCATTTATTTTTTAAAAATACAAATTTGGTCATTTCCATGACTTTTTGGATAAGGATTTTTTACAGGATTTTTTATGTGTAGAACAATATATAAAAAAAAAACTTTTTAAAACAGGATTTTGATGATTTTTAACAATTTCAAAGCTGAGCACATGAAAAATGTATTGTATGAAAATGAAAATTTTCATATATTTCCTAAAAATAAGATTTTATTCATTTCCACTTTTCCAGATGATCATAATTATGGGATAAGAATTTTTTAAACTATTTCTAGCTGAGCACATGTGAAAAATGATAAAAATTATAGAAATTTAAATTTCTTTTTTTTTTGGTTACATGATTTTAATATATTTTGTTACTTTTTCCAGTCGACCATAATTATTAGATAAGGATTTTTAACAATTTCTAGCTGAGCACATGCAGAAAAAAAATCTCATTATTTCAATTATTTTTTTAAATAAGATTTTATTAATTTCCATAACTTTTCCAGATGATCATAATTATCAAATAAGGATTTTTAATAAACAATTTCTAGCTGAGCATGTGCAGACAAAAATTCAAATTTCAATTATTAAAAAAAAAGATTTTAATAATTTGCAATAATGAAATGAGAATTTAGTAATTTCAATAACCTTTCAGACAGTCATAATTTTTGGATAAGGTTTTTTTTTTTTTTTTTGATGATGATTTTTGTAATTGATCAGATAAGTTTTTAACAATTTCATATCTGAGCTTCTGCAAAATGTATTATATGAAAATGATGGAAATTTCATATATTTCCTAAAAATAAGATTTTATTAATTTCCACAACTTTTCCAGATGATCATAATTATGAGATAAGAACTTTTAAAAATCTATTTCTAGCTGTGCACATGTAAAAAAAAAAAAAAAAAAAAAAATCCTCTATAAAAATTATAGAAATTTAAATGATTTTTTTATTATATGATTTTAATAATTTCTATGACTTTTTCCAGTCGACAATAATTATTGGATAAGAATTTTAACAATTTCTAGCTGAGCACATGCAGAAAAAAATCTTGTAATTAAAATTATTTTTTTTAAATAAGATTTTATTAATTTTTCCAGATGATCATATTTATCAGATAAGGATTTTTAACAATTTAAAAATGAAAAATGATAAAAATTATAGAAATTTAAATTACTTTTTTTTTTTAATTACTTTTTTTTTTTTTTTTTACTTTTTTTTATCATAATTATTAGATAAGGATTTTTAACAAATTCTAGCTGAGCACATGCAGAAAAAATTCTCATTATTTCAATTGTTTTTTAAAATAAGTTTTTTATTTCCAAACTTTTCCAAATGATCATTACATTTACATTTACATTTTATTAACGCTTTTTCCAAAGCGACTTACAAGTGAGGAATACAACAAAGTCGTCATGACGAGGCAAATAGACAAGAAGTGCTCATAATACAAGTTATAATTATTGAATCATAATGATCATAATTATCGAATAAGGATTTTTAATAAACAATTTCTAGCTGAGCATGTGCAGACAAAAATTCTAATTTCAATTATTAAAAAAAAAAAAAAAAGATTTAATCATTTGCAATAATGAAATGAGAATTTAGTAATTTCAATAACTTTTCAGACAGACATAATCTTTGGATAAGGTTTTTTTTTTTTTTTTTTTTTTTTTTTTTTTTTTACAACAATTTCTAGCTAAACGTGTAAAACAGAAACCCAATATAAAAATGATAGAAAATAACTTTTTAAAACAAGATTTAATTGTTGATGATATTTTGATGATTTTCATTTTGACATTTTGATGATTTTTCTAAATGATCAGATAAGGGTTTTTTTTTTAACAATTTCATATCTGAGCTTCTGCAATTTCATGCACAAAAATGTATTATATGAAAATGATATTTTATTTACATATATTTCCTAAAAAAAGATTTTATTAATTTCCACAACTTTTCCAGATGATCATAATTATGGGATAAGAACTTTTAAAAATCTATTTCTAGCTGTGCACATGTAAAATAATAATAATAATAAAAAAAAATCCTCTATAAAAATTATAGAAATTTAAATTACTTTTTTTGTTACATGATTTTAATAATTTCTATGACTTTTTCCAGTCGACAATAATTATTGGATAAGGATTTTTAACACATGCAGAAAAAAATCTCATAATTTCAATTATTTTTTAAAATAAGATTTTATTTCCATAATTTTTCCAGGCGATCATAATTATCAGATAAGATAACAATTTCTTCTTCTTATATCTGTCTTGGCAAAGACAATCAAATCTCAGAGAAACTAAAACGTATGCACTCAGTGCTCAAGATGCCATTCATCCGAGTGGAAAAGGAAAACAAATACTCATGCCAGCTGCTGTTATCAGTGAAACAGCATTAGATATGGCTGAAGTTAGTATGCAACAATGTGCATACGTCATAGCGCATACTTCACTGCGTCCTTGGCTTTTGCCGGGGGTCGTGATCTCGTTCCTATGGTTTCATAAGCAAATCCTTTCCACAAATGGTAGCGACGTGCCTGATTTATTTGTCGAGTTTTGTAGGACGCAGGAAAAGCTCAGGTGAAGGATGAGAGCAGGGATCTTTAACCAACGCGGCGGACAGCACAATAACTCAGTATGATTGATTTATGCGTGTGCTGTTTAGAGTTCTGTTTAAAATCTGCACTATTACACTTACCTTTGGCTCTCCCAAAGGAGCAAGCCATGCATTTTCATGTTTACAGAGCGCAGGATAGAAGTTAGATCATCTCAGGCTGTATCACACTGGCTTTAATGGGATCTGTTGGGTAGCTATTCTGGAACAAGTGGGCAGGAAAAAGTGGAACTATTAGGATTTTATAAACGAGGTTCTCTGGGATGCTTTTAATAGTGGCTTATCCAATGCTCACCCCGTTTCCAGTATAATATTTTATTTTTCTAACCTCATTGTGTTACTTTAACCATAAACTTCATTACATTTTGTTACAATTATGCTAAAAAAACTATTGGTTACAAATACAAAAATATAATTTTCACTCAAAAACAAGATTTAAAGGCACACTATGTAGTTTTCGCCTTTAGAGGTCACTTATTTAAAACAAAGGCGTAGCTTGATGACACTTTGTCTTCACGTCTACAGTCGGTGGAAAAGAATCCGATGAGACTTGGGCAGAAATCACTAACATTACTGTCGTATGAAGCAGAGTGTGACGCACAGACACGGTCCGTGTCAAATTGCATAAAATTCCTTATTTCTCTGGATTTAAACATTCTTGGAAACATTTGGCATAATGTAAGTACACAAGTCAGCAAAATATATAATACTGTTCTAGTGTTATTTGGATATTTTAATCCAAAAATGTTACATATTGTGCTTTTAATGTCTTACATTATGTTGCCTCTCAAGTAAATTTATCTTGTTTTTATATATTTTATAGCATTTTCACTGCATGGAGAAGCAGGTTTTGTTTTCCAAGAATGTTCAGTGGAGGAGGACCGTTCTATCCCAGAATGCATTGCTGTCATCATATCCCTCTGTTACGGTTGTCAAGCGAGAGTGTGAACGATAAGGTGAGCATTTAATGACTCTGTCCATCATCAAGTGGCATTTGGTTGGATTTTTATGAGCTTATTTTTGTGAATTGATGGCCTGGATATGAAATTCTCCATGTTTTTATATGAAAGTACATGTATGCTTGGGGCTATATATATATAGATATATATATATATATATATATATATATAAAATTGATCAGAATTGAGTTTAAGAAAAGTCTATAAGGACTTAAATGAATGACTATGTTTGGAATAGCATACTAACATACTACTCTTATTGTTTCTACAGTATAGTATAGGTCACAATATCCAGTATACAAGCACTCCCACAATGCAATGCGCCCAGTATTGGAACCACATGTATCATTTTTAATAATTTAAAGTCAATTTTGAGCAATTATATATTTTGAGTATTATAATAAATGAAACATTATTTGGTAGTTGTCACGTACAAACACGGAAACTGGCAAGTAGATCCAAGTGCAGCTTTTAATAAACAAATCCAAGATCATAGTCGTCCAAGCAAAAGTCATAAATCCATCAAACAGTCCATAACAGAAACAGGGAAAATATTGTTTATGTTACGCCAGTGACATAAAACAAAACCTCGATGAACAACGATGAACAACTGAAGTATAAATAGACAGACACTAATAACATAATACAAGACAGCTGGATGCAATAACGGAATAATGAGTCCGGGAAGTGGGTTATGGGAAATGAAGTCCAAGTGATGAAAACCAAAAATCCAGGTTGGAGTGCCCTCTAGTGGCAGACAAGGGCACTCCCAGTAATGATCATGACAGTAGTATAGTAATTATTATAGATATATACACTGCTGTTCAAAAGTTTGGGATCGGTAAGATTTGTAATGTTTTTAAAAGAAGTCTCACCCTTGTAACCAAGGTTACATTTATTTAAATAAAAATAAATAAATAAATAATACAAAAAAAAAAATCATAATATTGTGAAAAGTTGTACCTTTTTTTTCAGTATAGGTGTGTGTGTGTGTGTGTGTGTTATAATTTGTGGAAAAATATATTTTAGTTTTATTATTTAAAAATGTATTTAATATTACATATTAAATTATTAAAATGCAAAATATCAACATTCATATCTATTTATTTTTAAGACACTAACATTCACATGCAACACATTGAGATTACATGACAACACTATAGTATACAACTGGTTAGGGTTATTAATTGTATATAAAACATTTTTTACTATTAAAAAACACTATATAGTGTATACTGCATTGTAGGCCTATTCAGTAAGTAATAAGCTTGTATACCATTCCAATCAGCATGCTAGAAATATTTTAGATTGAGGTCAGGTGTGCAGCTAAATATTGCATCATGACATTTATTATTGCGTGCATTATCATGTCTTGCTGTTATTTCAAGTTTCGCCATGTTGACACAAAATCCAGCTCATTCGCAGAGTGGCAAACGCTGAAAATTATGTAAATCGAGCACATGCACGATTAGTCAGAGGAAGATTAATTCAAACTAAATCTGGCAACCTTGAGACAAAGAACGGTGCTCTACATGGCTGTTCGCTTTTGTGCGTGTGAGATTTTTTTTCCCCACGTACATCCTTCACACAATTCATCAAGGCGAAAGGAGACCTTGTGTGTGTGTGTGTGTGTTTTACTGGGGGAGTGATGTTCCTTATTGCCCTCTGAGAGCTAATCACCATGGTGTTCCAGAGATAAATCCAAGCTTTAGATAAAAGCAAGACTCATTGTGCATAACAAACCGAGCGGACCTCCTCCCGCTTGCTCTCCACTTACTCACTGCTGACAGCACACACCCACCAGGATATCTTTGCTTGTGGAAACAGTTCTGATCTGAAATCAGTTTTGCTGCACTGGTTGTAGGTTGGGTTGAAGGTGGTGAAACTGGTCAGTAATGACATGGCAACTCACTGCAAAACAATGATTTTAGTCAAGTCAAATTTATTTGTATAGCGCTTTTCACAATACACATTGTTTCAAAGCAGTTTTAAAACAGTTGAGATTTACTATATATCACTATAAGCAAGTATACTGTATATATGTGTAAAAGAGGTCAGCTAGTAAAGAGTTGTGCGTGTAAACCTCACTCCCCTGGCCTCAAGAGGTGCACTAGTGACTGACTCTAGAGGCTGCGGTCTTTAGCGTCCTTGTTAGCGCGCTCACCTCCCATGCTGGAAGCGCTGGTGCGAATCCCGCACAGAGCAGAGTGAGGTTATATTTGATGCCATGACCCAGATGGAAATGAGGATTGGGGGGGTGAGTGTAACGAAAGCCAGATAGTAAGAGCTGTGCGAGTAAACCTCATTAACCTGGCCTCAAGAGGTTCACTAGCAACTGACGCTAGAGACTGTGGTCTTTAGCATCCTTGTTAGCGCACTCATCTCCCATGCTGGAAGTGCTGGTTCGAATCCCACCCAGAGCGGGGCGAGTAGAACCAGAGTGGTTGCACTTGGTGCCGTGACCCGGATGGAAATGAGGTTCAGGGGGTTGAGTGTAACGGAGGCCAGCTAGTAAGAGCTGTGCGAGTAAACCTCATTAACCTGGCCTCAAGAGGTTCACTTGCAACTGACGCTAGAGACTGTGGTTTTTAGCATCCTTGTTAGCGCACTCATCTCCCATGCTGGAAGTGCTGGTTTCGAATCCCACCCAGAACGGGGCGAGTACAACCAGAGTGGTTGCACTTGGTGCCGTGACCCGGATGGAAATGAGGTTCAGGGGGTTGAGTGTAACGGAGGCCAGCTAGTAAGAGCTGTGCGAGTAAACCTCATTAACCTGGCCTCAAGAGGTTCACTAGCAACTGACGCTAGAGACTGTGGTCTTTAGCATCCTTGTTAGCACACTCATCTTCCATGCTGGAAGTGCTGGTTCGAATGCCACCCAGAACGGGGCGAGTAGAACCAGAGTGGTTACACTTGGTGCCGTGACCCGGATGGAAATGAGGTTCAGGGGGTTGAGTGTAACGGAGGCCAGCTAGTAAGAGCTGTGCGAGTAAACCTCAATAACCTGGCCTCAAGAGGTTCACTAGCAACTGACGCTAGAGGCTGCGGTTTTTAGAGTCCTTGTTAGCCCACTCACCTCCATGCTGGAATCACTGGTTCGAGTCCAGCGTACAGCGGGGGTGAGTAGGACTGAAGGGGTTTAGGGGGGTGAGTGCAGTGGCGGAGGCAGAAAGTGGATGGTGGGTGGGCCTCTAAAAGTGTGGGTGGGCCACAATAATTCGCATCATCCCATGTTTTTCAACTGGCTTAATTTGGGAGGGAAAAAAAATGATGGACCATCCCTCAGTGGCGTCAATTCATAAAAAGTCAATGTATGGCAAGTTCAAATTAGGTTATTTAATATAATATTACGTGACAATATCAATTCAAGTAAATCTACGAACAAGACAAAACTGCAGAACCAACAGCACCAACCAAAATAATAATCACATATTTGTAAATAACCTGGCATGGTAAGAGGCAGCTATATGGATATATGGACTTTATTTAGCGTTCATGTAAACATACGTTCAGATTCTTCGAATGAATTTATTTAAGAAATTCATTAAAAACTGAATATTGCTTCAGCCTTATTCAAAGGCCACAGAAACATGTTCGTTTGTTACGCACTTCAATCCATTCCACACCCAACGTTCTTGGTTTCCTTCCTATTTATTAAATATAGGCAATTGGTTGATGAAACATTGATTGAATTTAAGATACAATTTCTACAAAACGAAATTAACTTTAAAGAAAGACTTACTATAAAAAAAACTTAATTAAGTGGTCAAACTCATGTCTGACCTGCTGCATGTCTCCCGACATTGCGCATCCGTCATTCTATTCACTTTTCATAATCAACATAGGTGACATTTAAAAAATAATATTAGGCTCTATAGACTAATATTTAAATATAAATCTGAAAATAACGCCGGCGCGTTCTGCTGATTTTTTTCCTCATGACAGAAAACAACAAGCCTTTCATCAAGACTACAAATGGTCTACTTTTATTCGTGTACGCTTGTACTTTTGTGAAATAAAATAAATAAAAAACGGTGCGCTTTCTTTTTTTCTGCGAGAATCTTTCTGAAACGTCTCAAAAATGAACTTAAACACAGCGTATAATTGTACCTAAAAGAAAGAAACATCTCCATTCAATATGTCTGTGTTAAATAAGAGGCGATCTTTCCATTAGAATGTGTTGTTTCTGAAATCATGGCTAGTGTAGCTGCTGTTATCATTTCTCTTGGCGCTCGTGCACATGCGCAGTCTTCACACAGACAATCAAAATGCACACAACGTGTCCTTGCACTCGATGTGCGATCACTGATGAACACCTTTGGTTTTAATGAGAAAAAAAAGATATGAGGGCGGATTAGAACCCAGAACCTCAGAAACGCTTGCCAAAAATTCTACCACGAGACCATTACATGAATTGTTGCAGTGAATTTATGTATTTATTCACTGCTGTGAAGAATCTCGGCATTAATTATATTGTATTATTAATACATTTTAGAAAACCCCTTGCACACAAATTACATGCAAAAAAAAAAATATTGCATTATCATGCCACGGCGGGCCAGACTAAACACCTATAGCTTACCTTGTATGGCTGATGTCTGTTCTAAACAAGTCAAAGTCGGCTGGGTTTTGAATTGAAGATGTTGATATCGTCATAAAATCTGTTAGTTCTCGTTCAAACGAATAAAGTTGTTACTATGTCCTGTCATCTTTGTCAAGTCGTTTTTCTTTATTAAATGCATCATAGATAGCGGGTAAGCCATTTTTTAACATAAAAAGGGTGCTGCTGGTTGAAATCCAGATATTTGTGTGAAGAACATAACTGGCTACTACTGGCGTGTGAAGTAACTGAAGAAGAGACGAATTAGCATATTCTTATTAAGAGTTTTAATGCATGAAAAAAACCAAAACAAATCAATTTAAAAAAGTTATTGAAGAATTGTTCAACGTTAGAAAATTGTTTTATAAAAAAAAACATATATATATATATATATATATATATATATATATATATATATATATATATATATTTCCCTGGATCTGACTGGGTGGGCAAGCTGTCAATCTGGCCCACCCGTAGCTCCGCCCCTGGGTGAGTGTAACGGAGGTCAGCTGTGCGAGTAAACCTCATTAACCTGGCCTCAAGAGGCGCACTAGCAACTGATGCTAGAGGCTGCAGCGTCCTTGTTAGCGTGCTTGTTAGCGTTTTAATAATAATTCAAATTCTATGAGAATAGGGAAGTCCACACCACCGCTATAACAATAACGACACAATATTGTTGAAATCACTTTCAGGATAATTTTTTTTCCAGCTGATGAATGATAATCAGCCAATCAGAATCCATCCTGCTTTAAAGAGCTTGAGCATTTAAAGTGGCATACTTCAAAACTGCATTGGACTCTTATAATAAACAGAATGTTATCATATGTTGGTGTGAACGCTAATATAGTTATCGCTATAAGCGGCGACAAAGACTGTCCCAGTTCGAAGCCTACTTCGAATGCGACCTACAAATGCATCCTTCAGTTCCCAGGCCATCAAGGATAGAAGTGGATCCTTCGCAGTCTAGCCTATCCCAAGATTCATTGCTCAAGCATGCTTGCTTGATGCGTGAGAACCAATGAGGTTCATTCTTGTGTGTTATGCAGCACATTTGAGCTTTCGCAAGAACCAATGAGGTTTGTTCTCACGCATCAAGCAAGTACGGTTGAGCTTCTGTTTATGTTCGCTGGTCAAACTTTATATGTGAATAAAAGCCTAAATTCAATCTGTTCATCATATAAAGCGACGACTAAAATTTGGACTAAACCGCTCAATTCATATGGTTTCATTTTATGATCTCTTTATGAGCTTTTTGAAGTGACAAAGTGGAAATTGCCTAGAATGTCAATGGGGGGATTTAAAATGTCTTCGTTGATGAACGAAAGTCTTATGAGTTTGGAACGACATGAGTAATTAAATTATGACAATTTTTTCATTTTTGGGTGAACTAACCCTTTAATTTTATGTTAGAAATGCTGTCAATTGAGCTTAACTTGTACTGAACCTGGAATGTTCTTTTAAGTAGGTGGATATTCTTTTAAGTAGAAAATAGGTGCATGATGCCCCCGGCAGGGACAGTCCATCATCCAGGCGTTGGGCTTCCTGTGAATGGGAGGATGCCCTGAGCCAAGTGCATGAGAGAGAAAGAGTGAGGGACTGGCACTGGGCGGCAGCTGCAAAGAGTGGCCACGGCAGCCGGCTCGCCACTGGGGATTTTTCAGCAGAGGCAGACGGCCAGGAAGTTAGAAGTGGATTGAGTGTGAGACGGAGAGAGAGACACAAACTGATGAGAGGATGAAGGAGTGGGTTTTTTTTGCAATCAGCATCTATTTCCTCTCTCATTAGTTTCAGGGGCTGTTGACTTCTGGATGCGCCTTTCATGGGTCAGTAGATCAGGGTTTTTCTGAGAGCCTAGACTGAATAGAGAAGGTAGAGTCGTGAACAGTCGATCAACGCTGTTATACCGTCCAAAACGAGGCGTGCAGGATCTATGACATTATTTATGTGCTGGGTCATGCGTGTATGCGCATGTGTCTGAATATTCTCTTGCATGAATGCTAAAACAGCTTGCTGCTCATATTTACATGAATTTAAAAGGGTCATATTTAGTGTTTCCTGTGATTTATGTTCTTGCTGAACAAAACCTATTTCTATGGGGCAGACCCTTCGGGCACCTGAGCAGAAGCATTAAGTACAGTACAGTGTGTCTAATATATATATATATATATATATATATATATATATATATATATATATATTTAAACATAAAAATTAATAGGTGGATACAAAAATCTGAAATAAATATTGTAAATTAAATACAAAATTATTGTAATTTTTCTGTCTTGTCTTCTTGAAAAAGAGAAAATCTCAACATTTTGTAGGAATCATAAAGAAAATCACACAAAAAAAGAATGGCATGTGCTGCTATGAATGTGAAATCTTTGTTCTGTTCGCTGCATATTTCATAAAATTCCTCAAAGTTCCATACTGGAAAAAAGAATCAATGGATATTGCGATGAGTTCAAACTCCAGTTGAAATCCTGATGATTCATTTTGCTCCGATTCAAGAAATCTCTAGCTTTCACTTGCAAATTTTTACCTTCTGACCGGATCATTTTTTCCATCTGCGTGGGAGAAACATCAGAAGTGCACTACATTGGCCATATCATACGGAATCAAATTTTCCTTGATGTTTTTGAGATAAAAGACTTCATTGTTCTATAAAAACACAGTATACCTTTCTCTGAAAGTCCTCCCAAGTGATAAAAAGACCATGTATTGCAACTAACCTGCTTAGTGGCAATATAGTTTTAAAATTCGAAGGTTTCTGACACCAGAAACCCAAAATATTAATACATGACTGCTCAGATTTAGTCTTTCTGCTCAGGTGCCCGAAGGGTTTCCACCATAGAAATAGATTTTGCTCAGCAAAAACATAAATCACAGGGAACACTGAGTATGACCCCTATAAATTCATGTAAATATGAACGGCAAGCTGTTTTAGCATTCATGCAAGAGAATATATATGTATACATATATAAGAGAATGTATTTTACATTGTTGCAGCACCTCTCTTCCCAGTCTGTCAGTAACACTCTGTTAAAGAGTTATTTCACCAAAAATGTAAATTCTGTCATTAATTACTCGCCCTCATGTCGTTCCACACCCGTAAGACCTTCGTTCATCTTCGGAACACAAATTATGATCTGATGGCTCAGTGATTCCTCCATTGACAGTAAGATAATTACCACTTTCAAATACCCAGAAAGGTACTAAGATATATTTAAAATAGCTCATGTGACTACAGTGGTTTATCCTTAATGTTATAAAGCAAGAAGAATACTTTTTGTGCACCAAAAAGACAAAATAACAACTTTATTCAACAATATCTAGTGATGGCAGATTTCAAAACACTGCCTCATGAAGCTTTATGAATCTTTTGTTTCGAATCAGTGCCAAAGGTGACAGTATTCGCCATCTGACTGCATGAACTGAACCGTGATGTCTGTACTGTACAGTTCGAGATGAATACATGTACCCCTAATATATATATATATATATATATATATATATATATATATATATATATATATAATATGTGTGTGTACATACATAGAAAAATACTAGTTAAGAAAACGCTTTTGGCAGGTAGGTAGAAAATGTTAGTTATTTTGTTCATTAAAGCAGCTCCCGCTTATCTCACAGTGATGCGCATTTGTCACTCAGTCATTATTAGGGTAATTGTAACCATGGCAGCAATTCTGGGATGCAGGAGTGATCTCTGACCTTCATATTTCCACGTCTTCCTCACCGATCCTCTCTCCCGGCGGCTCGCTCCGCTCTTGTCTGTCCTTCTGTCACCGCCGGATTGTTCTTTCACTGACCGCATTTCCTGCCTTGCTCATTTATCCAGAAAATGTGGCTGATTGTCTCACTCTCCCCACTGACACTGATTACATGCACAAACAATGTGTTTACCGAATTCTCCCCGTAACGAGGCGAAGCTAAGTACAATATTGTCGGTCTAATGAGCTCGTAAACGCAATATGCTGGCATTCTGTGACAATCAGCAGGCTGGCCTGTAATTGATGAATAGACCTGTAATTTTACAACGAGGCGGGAAGAACTTTTAGATGAGTACAAAGGAGGAAATTAACCAATAGAGATTGCTCAGACACACAAACAGTCACCCAAAAGCATGAATATGTGAAATGAACGCCTCTGTATTTAGACTACACTATTAATTGTTCTGGATTGTGGTGATTTGGTGTGAGAGGGGTAATTAGACAATGCACCACAACAACAGTGGGAGGAGTACAGCAGCATCGTGTTGATCAAGACAAGTCAATGTTAAGCGGGTCACATTTTTCCACTTGCAGTGTTAGAGGACCTATTATGCGCTTTTACATTTTCACCTTTCTTCAGTGTTTCATGTTGCTGTTTGAGCATGAAAAAAGAGTCTGCAAAGTTACAAAGCACAAATTATCTCTAAAGGGAGTTATTCTCTATATCTATATAGCACTGTTTCTGAACTCCCTCGCTGCATCCAAAAACAAATTCTTCCCTATATATTATGCGAAAAACGGCATGTCAACGTGTATCAAACTGCCAAAGTCACGTGATTTCAGTAAACGAGGTTTCGTTACGTCATAAGTGTTTCGAAACGTTTTGAAATTTCAATGGTTCATGTGACTTTGGCACTGATTACAGGTGATCCACACTCCAATCCAGAAGGGGGCGCACGCGGTAATGCAACACTGTTTGCTAACCGCCACAACAGGAAAAAGCGCAGAAGAAGAACAGGTGATCTAGATATGCGCGTAATCTCTCAACCAGTGTTTCAACTGCGGAAAGACATCAATAAAACATTTGCTTATCATCTCGCTTAGCATTACATTTACCTCAGGTAAGTCATTTAGTGTCCACAGCATGTTAGTTCACTAGAGAAATAAACTCTAGAGGGGAGCATTTCACTGAATATATATATTAGTTTATATATTCATTTTATTTACTTTACCTGTTTCACTGTTTTAACTTTAGTTAGTGTGTAATGTTGCTGTTAGAGCATAAACAACATCTGCAAAGTTATAACACTCAAAGTTCAATGCAAAGGGAGATATTTTCTTTTAATGAAGTGGCTGTTTAAGGACTACAACAAATGGCTGGTAGGGACTACAACAAGCTTCTTCCCGGGTTAGTGACATCACTAACTCTAAAATTTACATAAACCCCGCCCCCGGGAACACGCAACAAAGGGGGCGAGGCCATGTTGGGCTGAGTGCTGTTACCATGCCATAATTTTATGTCGGACTGCTTCACAAATGAGGGTCAATTCAATGCTGGATTTGCACAAAAGATTAACATGACGACACATGCTAGTTGATGAGTTGAATCAACTCCACAGCAACTACATAAATTTATCGACTAACCATTCAGAAACGTCCAGTTTCATTCTAAAAGTTGTAACTTCTTCATGAGTCTCTCCATCAGTGTCCGACTCCGGTTTGAACAATGTAAGGCTGAACACCGTTACTGACAATCCTCATTTTGGCTGCGAGAGATTCTCCAGCTTTGTTTTTGTTGAGCAACTGAAGCATGAGCTGTTAAAGCTCCGCCCTCTTCTGGAAAGGGGGCCGGGAGCAGCAGCTCATTTGCATTTAAAGGGAAAGACACAAAAATTGCATGTTTTTGCTCACCCAAATAGGGGCAAATTTGACAAGCTATAATAAATGATCTGTGGGGTAATTTGAGCTGAAACTTCACAGACACATTCTGGGGACACCAGAGACTTATATTACATCTTGTAAAAGGGGCATTATAGATCCCCTTTAAGAAAAATGATCATTTCAAATGTGGCACAGTGCTATTTCAGTGCTTTTGGTTGAAGTATATTGTAGGTATTAAACAAGATTTTGTTCAATACAGCAAGCAAAAATGGCACAGTTGTTCTAATGCTGTTTTGCTTTTTGGTTAAATGTTAATTAAAACAATTAAATCTTGTTTAAGAAAGTTTCGATTTGTATTGAAAAGCAAGACAAAAAGTAGGCTATTGATTTTTTTTTTTTTTTTTGGCAGTATTCTACATCTTACAGCACTCGGGCCACAACCAATTTGCACGAAAGAACCCTCAAAACCTTCAGATGAATGTTTGATCTCTCTTGCGTCAGTGTTATCATCTGTTGCATCATCCCTCGTTTTGCACTTTTCGTTTTAGTCCACCTACATTCGGCTCCCTGCACTGTCGTCCGACACCTAGGATCAACAGAACTAGAAGTCCTCGATGAGTTTCGTGCTTCGAGTCAGCGGCGTTCACCTCATAATGAGCTTATCTCTGCCATCTCCACTGTAATGCCATTGTCTGCCAATCGAAAGTGACATAAAAGAGAGTTAAGCTGATGTTATGTGGTGAATCAGGCCTCAAATAACTACGTCCATCGATCAGCCATCACACGGACAGCTGTTCCCATGGAAACAATGGTCAAGCAGAGCACTATTCTTGCTGTTGTTTAAATCAGCACATGACTGGAATTTATAATTGAAAAGCAGAGAGAGACTGGCCATCTTTTATAAGTTGTATTTGTACTTCAACTTAACTATGCATATGAGCTATATTAAGATTTCATCAGAGTTGGTTAAAATACTGATTTTCTGATTTAATTCATTTTTAAAATGAATATAAGGTTGAAGCTTCCCTGTATCATTGATTCCTGCGTCGATTTTCAGCACAGCGGATTCATATATATATTTAAATTAAAAAAAAAGAAGTTTGCAGTTTTTGTTGAGTATCTTCTTTGTTACATCATTCTGTAATGGCTTATATATGATAGGATAGGATAATATGATAGATATGATAGGAGAATATGGAGCTCATACTTGAGGAGGAAAAGACATTCAGAGGCCCAAATTGATCAAAAATAAGCAATTTTATGATCAAAGCTCTAATCAAAACATATAATGCAATACAATGATGATTGAAAGATATGAATAAACGTTACTCAAAAGCTTGATGTATCATATTTGATACTCACATTTTAACATAATTCTTCTTTTAAAAAAAAATGATGTATGGAAATGGATTTTTATAGAAAAAAAATCATTTGGATTCTATATGGAACCCTAGGGTTCTTGACTTTTTAAGTACCTTTATGCCAAAACCCTTATATATTTGGAGAAAACTTTTACTTTTTTATTTATTCATTTATTTATTTATTTTTTAGAATTTTTTACTTTATCAATTTGTTATGAAACTTGGTAAAGGTTTTTGCTTGCAATGTGAACACACAAGAAAAAAAATGGTCAAAAATGGTCACATTGGAAATTAATGGGAAACAAATTTCATCTAGTGGAAATGTTTGGTACTGCGTCCAAACAAAATCTTACTGAAAGCTTTTTTTTTTAACTCACTTGTTTAGATTTATATTTTTAGAGTAATATATGTTTTTGAAAAAAAAAGTATATATATATACAATTGAAAATAGTATATTTTTGCATCAAATTAATCTTCTAAAACGTTTTTACTTTTTAAAAACTTTTTTCAAATCAGCAAAACTCTACCAAGTGTCTTCTTTAAAAAGAGAACAAACTTAAGTCTGTGCTCCAAAACATTCAAGATTTATTATAGTTATAGTTAAACTTATAGTTTAAAAAAAAAAAGTGCTCAAAAAGTGGTTAACAAGTAATAAATGTAAGTCAAGTCAAATTTATTTATATATTCAAGATTTCAAAGCATCATAGAAGCACAGAAAAAAGGGAAGTTATAGTTAAACTTATAGTTTAAAATGGTGCTAAAAAATGTCGGTGCAGGGGTGGAAAAAACCCCCTAGGAGAAAAAAGCGTGCTAACACTGAAAAAGTTAGGAGGGAAAAAACAAGTAATAAATGTATATAACATTATATAACTACTGCATAAATATAATTTACCCTATAAAAAAAATTCCCATAAAATTTACGGTAAAAAAAAAAAACGGCAGCTGTGGTTGCCAGACCTTTACCATAAAAATACGGTAGCAACATTTTAGGTTTACTGTCTATTTTACAGTTCAAAACCGTATAATTTTAAGGTGCCATTAGGGCTGTAACGATATGCGATATAAAACCGAAATCGCGATACGCAGGTCCACGAACCTGTATCGCGATGTGAGAAGGCAGAATCGCGACACACCCCTTCCAACTCCCAGAGTTATCCTGTCTCAATCAGCTCTCTAGTTCAGTAAGTGTTTCGCGCACACATTGAATCTTGCAAGCAGGTTTAAACGTTTCTCATGTCAGTCTCTTGCATGGTCGCGTGAGAAAAGTCGTGGCTTTCTTTCACCGCAGTGCCACAGCAACAGCTGTGCTCACAGAAAAGCAAAAGACGCTTGCGATGCTTTGCTTTAAGAAGTTCTGTGGGGCCGTTCACATATTAACGGGCGTCTTTTCCGCGTGCAAGTCCGTTATTATTTTCAAATGTAGCCGCGTGGCAGGCGTGCTCATAATGGGATCAACGCGGTCGCGACGCGCATGCAATTCTCAACTTCTCAGAATGCCGCAAGCGCACCGCAGGTCGTGTGACAAGAATCAACCGATCAGCTATGGCCTTTCCGTAACAAAACATCAAAAGCTCAGCCGAACAGCTGATCATAGATGTACATGGTGGTTTTTATATCTTATCTCCATCAATATATCTCGTAGTAGAACTAATGCAAGGGCTAGAAATCATTTATCCTTTGCAGAAACATCCTGATCCTCTTGGAGAGCTCAGTTCATGGTTGCATAGCAACGACCGACGCCACGGGAGCGCGAGCGCTTTGGGAAGAAGGAGAAGCGGTGCGGCCGCGCCTTCCACGCGTTTTTAGACGCGATATGTAAACGTCTAAGTTCATGTTAAATTTAACATTTTTTTTCAGTGACAGACAGCCCTATTCAACTGTTAATTTGAATACAGAAGGTTTTTATTAAATTTTTATATTTATTTATTTTATTGAAATGTGATCTTGTATGTACAACAAGGAAAATTATTGAAATTTGTTCATGTTTTTTTAATAAATCTTGTTTGAATTTCAGTTTCATTTTGTTCAAAATATCGTGATACGTATTGTATCGTGAACTCCATATCGAGATACGTACCGTATCGTGACCTGAGCGTATCGTTACACCCCTAGGTGCCATCAAATTGAAAATTGAATATACCTTGGCATACTTGAATAACAAGAGTTCAGTACATGGAAATGACATACAGTGAGTCTCAAACTCCATTGTTTCCTCCTTCTTATGTAAATCTCATTTGTTTAAAAGACCTCCGAAGAACAGGTGAATCTCAACATAACACAGACTGTTACGTAACAGTCGGGATCATTAATATGTACGCCCCCAATATTTGCATATGCCAGCCCATGATCGAGGCATTAGACAAGGGCAGCCAGTATTAACGTCTGGATGTGCACAGCTGAATCATCAGACTAGGTAAGCAAGCAAGGACAACAGCGAAAAATGGCAGATGGAGTGATAATAACTGACATGATCCATGATAACATGATATTTTTAGTGATATTTGTAAATTGTCTTTCTAAATGTTTCGTTAGCATGTTGCTAATGTACTGTTAAATGTGGTTAAAGTTACCATCGTTTCTTACTGTATTCACGGAGACAAGACTGTCGTTATTTTCATTTTTTAAACACTTGCAGTCTGTATAATGCATAAACACAACTTCATTCTTTATAAATCTCTCCAACAGTGTGTAATGTTAGCTTTAGCCACAGAGCATACTATCAAACTCATTCAGAATCAAATGTAAACATCCAAATAAATACTATACTTACATGATCTGATATGCTGCATGACGAACACTTTGTAAAGATCCATTTGAGGGTTATATTAGCTGTATGAACTTTGTTTATGCAGCGATAGAGTCGAGAGCTCGGGAGGGGGCGGAGAGCGCGAGATTTAAAGGGGCCACAGCCTGAATCGGCGCATTTCTAATTATGCCTCAAAATAGGCAGTTAAAAAAATTAATTAAAACAAATCTGTGGGGTATTTTGAGCTGAAACTTCACAGACACATTCAGGGGACACCTTAGACTTATATTACATCTTGTAAAAAAACGTTCGATGGCACCTTTAAAGGTTTATATTGTAATAATTACAGTTAATATCTGTTTACTTTACACACTGTAAAAAAAATACCATTAAATTTATGATAAAAAAATCGTATTTCATTAACTGATATAATGTTAATTTTCCAGTCTATTGAAGTACTAATATTTGTTTTGTACCTTTGTATTACACTGACAACCACCAAACACAGTGATCATGATGAATCAAAAGATGATGAATCAAAGCTCACCCCTAATGTACATAACTGATTAGAAAAAACTAAGTTTCACGCAGGGAATTGTGGGAATGTCAATTTACGTTTTTCACTGTAAATTATACAATGACTTCTTATTTTTCACACCCAAAAAACTGTAAATTAACTATTTATATTAGACCTATTACAGTTATTCACCGTATATAGTACAGAAACTTTCTGTAAACCAGTTTTTCACCGTATCAGTTTTACAGTCTTTTACCGTTAAAATCACAGTCATTTTTTACAGTTTAGTATCATAAAATCCCCTAAAAATAAATAATTTTATACAAAAAACATCAAACTAAAATATAGTTCATTCATTTAATTGAAATAAGCACCAGAAGGTTTTATACAGAGCCTTCTAACAGTGTAGAACTTCATAGAAGAAACATGGGGGAACAGAATGCGACGGCGGATAAATCAGTAACTAATATTACAACAAATTAGGCCTGGTTAATGAGAATGTTGTTAAACCACATAGTCCTAACCCAGAGTTTTAAGAGTCTTATCTTGGGTTCAGCAGATCATTATTTCCCATAATTCTCAGAACTCTCCAGGCCGCTCATCAGGATACACAGTTCAGAGCCAGACTCCACTTTTGGGGCTTTTCTTTGTGAATGCCAAATTATGGGGTGCTACTTACTTAAAGGACAAAGTCATTTGGCAAACCCTTAGAGTTAACAGCACATCTATCATTCTGCATTGATATCTACTTGAGAGCTTGTTCCGAACTCCAAATGTGTAATGTTCTTTTGAATAGTGATCAAAAAAAAAAAAAAAAAAAAAATGCTTTTCTTTAAAAAATAAAATAAAATAAATAACACGGAAACTAAGAAAGAAAGAGATGCCGTAGCCCGGATACAACCCTCTCTTGTAAACCCAGGAAAAAGAAGTCTCTAATTTTATTTATAATTCCCCGACTGCTTCAGCTCTTTCATCCTTTCCCCTGCTCATCTTTCTCATCCCTCTATCCTGCTGACTGCAGGGAGCTGAAAAGAAGAGGGTCCCACTCCTATCTGAGCTTGAACCCAGTGTGCCGGCAGAATAGATTGTAGCTTTTATTTCCAGCGTGACTTTTCCTTCAATGAGATTTGGGGAAGGTGACTTTTATCCCTATTGAGGAGGGTAGCACTTGCATACGGCGTAGCGCTCGGATGAGTTGAGAAAGATACGACGGGCTCCGAGAAAGAGGGCCAATTCAAAATCCACAGCATGGGGACCCATTTACTTTGTGCCTGTTATCTTTGTGTATGACTTGGACTGCATACTAGGTGGAAAGTGAGCTCTGGATTTGTGAAATACAAAGATGTATTATCTCAACTAAGTAATGGAGCCACACGCTCTGATATTTCAAGGCTTACCCTTGGCTGTTCCGTAGATTCTGTTGAGAAGCGAATGACCTGAGGTATTAACCTGGGCAGAAATAAAAATAGGACCACTTCCTGTACTGATAAAAAAAGGGAGAGTGAGAGAGAATCTCGGAAAATCCTGCTATCTTGGCAGAAGTTGAGTTCAGTTAATAAGTCTATAACCGTGCTAACCTCAATTTAGTGTCGAAGGATTCCCCATTCCCATTTCTCTAGGACTACAAGCCCGTGGAACAGTGTCAGGGAAGCTACATTAGTTTGCTAAGCTACACAGTTAAAGGGTGAGTAATTCTGTCATTAATTACTCACCCCTCTGTTTCACACCTGTAAGACATTCGTTCATCTTCGAAACACAAATTAAAGATATTTTTGATGAAATCCGATGGCTCAGTGAGGCCTCTATTGCCAGCAAGATAATTAACACTTCCAGATGTCCAGAAAGCTACTAAAGACATATTTAAAACAGTTCATGTGACAACAGTGGTTCAACCTTAATGTTATGAAGCGACAAAAAAACAAAATAACGTCTTTATTCAACAATATCTAGTGACGGACAATTTCAAAACACAAGCTTTACGAATCTTTTGTTTCAAATCAGTGGTTCGAAGCGTGTATCAAACTGCCAAAGTCACATGATTTCAGTAAACGAGGCTTCGTTACGTCATAAGTGTTTCGAAATTTCAATGGTTCACCACTGGGGGGCGTGACTTTGGCAGTTTGATACACGCTCCGAACCACTGATTCGAAACAAAAGATTCGTAAAGCTTCGAAGCTTCATGAAGCAGTGTTTCGAAATCGTCCATCACTAGATATTGTTGAATGAAGTTTTTTTTTGACACACAAAAAGTATTCTCGTCACTTCATAACATTAAAGTTGAACCACTGTAGTCACATGAACTGTTTTAAATATGTTTTTAGTAGCTTTCTGAGCATCTGAAAGTGTTAATTATCTTGCTGGCAATGGAGGCCTCACTGAGCAATCGGATTTTATCAAAAAATATCTTAATTTGTGTTTCGAAGATTAATGAATGTCTTACAGGTGTTGAATGACATGAGGGTGAGTGATAAATGAGAATTTTCATTTTTGGGTGAACTAACCCTTTAAGCAGATACTTTTAGCTTAATTAAACTAGGGTTAACCTACCCTTTAGATAAAATAGTTGCCACACTATAAGCTGCTAATAAAAGTAGTTAGCAACACTGAAGCCATTTAAGGGGGCAATATCTTTAAATATGTATATATTTTATACAAGTTAGATAATATATACTGTTTTTTTTTTTTTTTTTTTTTTTTTTTTTGTAAACCAAACAGTTAATGGGTTGACGGGCTCCAGATATGGAAAAAAATAAAAATACTATGGAAGTCAATGGGGACCAGAAACTGTTTGGTTACCAACATTCTTCAAAATATCATCTTTTGTGTTCAGCAGAACAAATAATTTTATACAGGTTAGGAACAACTTGAGGATGAATAAATGGGTGAACAATATCCCTTTAACAATGCAATTTCAACTCAGTGTGACTGATATTCAGGTGTGACTTATTTTACAAAAAATGCAGTATTTAATATCTACGGAAGAGGATTAGGGCCAAGCAATAATAAAAAAATAAAACCATCTCGAGATTAAAGTTGTTAAATTACGAGAAAAAACGCGTTAAATTTCGAGAAAAAAGTCGAAATAAAATGTTGAGAATAAACTCATTAAATTACGAGAAAAAAGTCGTTAAATTATGAGAAAAAAGTTGTTAAATTTCAAGAAAAAAGTCAAGATAAAATGTTGAGAATTAACTCATTAAATTATGAGAAAAAAGTCGTTAAATTTTGAGAAAAAAAGTCGAGATAAAATGTTGAGAATAAAGTCATTAAATTACAAGAAAAAACTCGATAAATTTCAAGAAAAAAGTCGAGATAAAATGTTGAGAATAAACTAGTTAAATTACGAGAAAAAAGTCATTAAATTATGAGAAAAAACTCGTTAAATTTCAAGAAAAAAGTCGAGATAAAATGTTGAGAATAAACTCGTTAAATTACGAGAAAAAAGTCGTTAAATTACGAGAAAAAACTTGTTAAATTTCAAGAAAAAGGTCGAGATAAAATGTTGAGAATAAACTCGTTAAATTACGAGAAAAAACTCGTTAAATTTCAAGAAAAAGGTCGAGATAAAATGTTGAGAATAAACTAGTTAAATTACGAGAAAAAAATTAAAATAAAACTCGTTAAATTTCAAGAAAAAAGTCGAGATAAATGTTGAGAATAAACTCGTTAAATTACGAGAAAAAAGTCGTTAAATTACGAGAAAAAACTTGTTAAATTTCAAGAAAAAGGTCGAGATAAAATGTTGAGAATAAACTCGTTAAATTACGAGAAAAAACTCGTTAAATTTCAAGAAAAAGGTCGAGATAAAATGTTGAGAATAAACTCATTAAATTATGAGAAAAAAGTCGTTAAATTTCAAGAAAAAGGTCGAGATAAAATGTTGAGAATAAACTTATTAAATTACGTTAAATTTCAAGAAAAAAGTCGTTAAATTATACGAGAAAAAAGTTGTTAAATTTCAAGAAAAAGGTCGAGATAAAATGTTGAGAATAAACTCGTTAAATTACGAGAAAAAACTCGTTAAATTTCAAGAAAAAGGTCGAGATAAAATGTTGAGAAAAATGTTAAATTACGAGAAAAAAGTCATTAAATTATGAGAAAAACTCGTTAAATTTCAAGAAAAAAGTCGAGATAAAATGTTGAGAATAAACTCGTTAAATTATGAGAAAAAAGTCGTTAAATTACGAGAAAAAAGTCGTTAAATTACGAGAAAAAACTTGTTAAATTTCAAGAAAAAGGTCGAGATAAAATGTTGAGAATAAACTCGTTAAATTACGAGAAAAAACTCGTTAAATTTCAAAAAAAGGTCGAGATAAAATAAAATGTTAAATTACGAGAAAAAAGTCATTAAAATGAGAAAAAACTCGTTAAATTTCAAGAAAAAAGTCGAGATAAAATGTTGAGAATAAACTCGTTAAATTACGAGAAAAAAGTCGTTAAATTACGAGAAAAAACGTGTTAAATTTCAAGAAAAAGGTCGAGATAAAATGTTGAGAATAAACTCGTTAAATTACGAGAAAAAACTCGTTAAATTTCAAGAAAAAGGTCGAGATAAAATGTTGAGAATAAACTTGTTAAATTACGAGAAAAAAGTCGTTAAATTACAAGAAAAAACTTGTTAAATTTCGAGAAAAAGGTCGAGATAAAATGTTGAGAAAAAACTCGTTAAATCACGAGAAAAAAGTCGTTAAATTACGAGAAAAAACGTGTTAAATTTCAAGAAAAAAGTCGAGATAAAATGTTGAGAATAAACTCGTTAAATTACGAGAAAAAAGTCGTTAAATTACGAGAAAAAAGTTGTTAAATTTCAAGAAAAAGGTCGAGATAAAATGTTGAGAATAAACTGATTAAATTACAAGAAAAAAGTTGTTAAATTTCAAGAAAAAAGTCGAGATAAAATGTTGAGAATAAAGTCATTAAATTACGAGAATAAACTCGTTAAATTACGAGAAAAATGTTGTTAAATTATGAGAAAAACTTGTTAAATTTTCGAGAAAAAGGTTGAGAATAAACTCATTAAATTACGAGAAAAAAGTCGTTAAATTACGAGAAAAAACTTGTTCAATTTCAAGAAAAAAGTCAAGATAAAATGTTGAGAATAAACTCATTAAATTACGAGAAAAAACTCATTAAATTTCGAGAAAAAGGTCGAGATAAAATGTTGAGAATTAACTCATTAAATTATGAGAAAAAGTCGTTAAATTTTGAGAAAAAAAGTCGAGATAAAATGTTGAGAATAAACTCATTAAATTACGAGAAAAAAGTCGTTAAATTACGAGAAAAAGCTTGTTAAATTTCAAGAAAAAAGTCAAGATAAAATGTTGAGAATAAACTCATTAAATTACGAGGAAAAAACTCATTAAATTATGAGAAAAAGTCATTAAATTTTGAGAAAAAAAGTCGAGATAAAATGTTGAGAATAAAGTCATTAAATTACAAGAAAAAACTCATTAAATTTCAAGAAAAAAGTCGAGATAAAATGTTGAGAATAAACTTGTTAAATTACGAGAAAAAAGCCGTTAAATTATGAGAAAAAACTCGTTAAATTTCAAGAAAAAAGTCAAGATAAAATGTTGAGAGATAAAATGTTAAATTTGAGAATAAACGAGAAAAAGGTTGAGAATAAAGTCATTAAATTACGAGAAAAAAGTCGTTAAATTACGAGAAAAAAGTTGAATAAACTCATAAAATTAAATTACGAGAAAAAAGTCAAGAAAAAAGTCAAGATAAAGTTTCTGCTCTTTCTTGGTTTTCCTCGTATGTTGAGAATAAACTCGTTAAATTACGAGAAAAAAATCGTTAAATTATTTTTTTTTTTTTTTTTTTGAGAAAAAAAACGTGTTAAATTTCGAGAAAAAGGTTGAGAATAAAGTCATTAAATTACGAGAAAAAAGTCGTTAAATTACGAGAAAAAACTTGTTAAATTTCAAGAAAAAAGTCAAGATAAAATGTCAAATTTATTTATTGAGAATAAACTCAGAAAAAAGGGAATAAAATTACGAGAAAAAAGTTGTTTAATTACGAGAAAAAAGTCGTTAAATTTCATTTTTATTATAGAGAGAAAAAAGTCGAGATAAAATGTTGAGAATACTGTAATGTTGAGTTTCTCCAGACACAGGCTCTTTCTTGGTTCCAGCACCCGGCAAACCTTCAGAGAGACTCGTATCTCTCTGATGTACAACTAGTGTTATAGGAAATGTTCTCGGTTCCGGCCGACCTAATTACAGTTCTACGGATTTGAAAAATGTTAATGTATTGATAATGTGTTATTTGCAAGAGCAAAGAGATGGTGCAGGACTTTCGATCTAGGAAGACAGAGTTTAGGTGCTAGGAAAAGGACTGCCCATTTGAAGCAAGGTGTCTGAGATCCCGTGAAGGACAGGGCTCACTTATCTGCTAAACCATTTCTTGGTCAAGATTTTAAAATCACGATGTTTAATACTATGACAGAACTCATTACTTTCTGGTTTTACATATTACCACAGCGTAAAAGCCGAGCAGAACAACCACCCAAATCTTATACTGTCACACTGTTCCGATTTCAAATGATATATTTTTTAATTTTTTTAGAAACATGCAAATGAAAGATTTTACCATTTAATCGAAGGTTTAATTCCAAATTAATCTGTTCAAAGATTAGGATATCAGTTTTTTCTGAATTTAATAATAAATTTCTTGTCATGATTCCACTGTTAGTTTTGTGAATTTGTAGGTTTCGTCAGGGCGCGAGGAAATATAGAGCTTTTGCCAGTGAAAACTAACACCATTTTTTTTTTAAGGGCAGCATTTGAAAAGCAACGGTTTTTTTGCATATTGAACAATAGACATCTCTTTTTTGGAAAATGTGTGTGCAATTCCACTAATGTGTTTTCAAGTTTTGTGTGTGTGTGGTCCAGATATTCCTAATAGAGAAATACAGCATTATAGGATCATTTGATAACGAGAGCATATTATAGGTCTAAATCCTGATAAATAAATTTCTTTCTAAAAAGGAGCACATTTACTGCCTTTTTTATTTGACAGAAAAGGAAAATGTAAAAATGCTAGTTGAGGTTTTTTAATAAGAGTTTAATAAAGCCTGCTTGTTTTCTGAATTAATTTATAGAATGTCAAGTTTGTACGTTGATTTTGATGATTTGATAAGTTTAGTATTCTTCCTCTCCTAAAAATCATTTTGTATATGGAGAGTCCTATTAAAATGAAAACTGCTGTGGTCTATGGAAAAATGATCTCTGTTTCTAGAAAAGAACCATGTGTTTTCTATTGTGTGTGTGCATTTCTTATGTTGTACTCAATCATTTTTTCTTTCCACCGAAAAACTTCTAGTTTTGTTTTCTTCCAACATGTTTTCTAACACAAGTGTGCTCAAACAGCGTTGGATTAGCATTTTGCAAACCAATTAAGAAAAAAGTAGATTGTTATTGGAAAAGATTATTTATAATTTTGTTCTACAATATTTATGGCTGGGTGGTGGTTTTGTAGGCAGCTTATCTATCGCTCTGCTGTAGAATTTGCATCAATATCAATTCCATCATGTTAATGAAAGATGTAGTTATGTTTGGAGTCTTTATTATTATCTACATCAGTATTTAGTTAATTAAAAGTAATGGTGTCCTGGTGGCCTAACACAGTTCATCATGTTTCTCAAAGGAGTTATATTTGAAATTCACTGAAGTGTTTTAGGTGGCCATTTAAAGTAATGTAAGGCGGGACCGATAATTTCATTTACAATAATGTATCTTAGAACCACTTAAGCACTAAATGGGGAAAATTAAAGACAGAAGTCTGAAATTTACGAGTTTTTAAAGCCTCTGGACTTTAGTTATGACTCTGGACTGTACGTTATGATCCTGGGAATGAAATGCAGCCACTGTGTTTTTGTTCAATTTTATGGAGGGTTTATTTATACCCATAAAAGAAAAATGTGCGTGACGTTATAAAATCCATATCAGCCATGTAGCTAAAAATTCCGCCGCCTATTTTCCAATACAGTCTGCTCTTCGTGTCAAGTGGAGAGTTTTGTGATTGGTCATCTGTTAGCAATGACAGGATTTGTGGGCTAACGTCAAACTCCAGGCCTTTTCGACTGGAGAGCGGAAACTACTTCCACACTTGAACACATCATGCTGACCAGCGTTTCCTTCCTCGGAGATTGTTCAATTCCTGAGCTGTCGCTGATGAAGATGGCGAGTCGTCTGGCCTATTGGAGCAGCTTTGTACCTCTTCATCATGTTGAAGGCTGACATACTGCTTCTGAGAAACTGGGGCTTGAGTTGCCAAATCTTGATTTTGGAGGTTTTTAAGGATATTGCTGTTTCCAAACTTTTTTTTTAGTTTTTTTTTTTAGTTTGTCTCAGCTGTTACTAAATTAAAAATTAAACAAATTAGTTCAGTCAGCTGTACTTTTACGAGTATTTAGCACTTTCTTTTTCTTTCAAGTTCACAGAACTGATATATTTTGAGTTTTATTAACTTATTTCTTTTAATTTAGACGAACTTAAAGGGTTAGTTCACCCAAAAATTCTGTCATTAATTACTCTCCCTCATGTCGTTCCACACTTGTAAGACCTTCGTTCATCTTCGGAACACAAATTAAGATTGTTTTCATAAAATCCGATGGCTCGGTGAGGCCTGCATTGCCAGAAAGACAATTAACACTTTCAGTGTCCAGAAAGCTACTAAAAACATATTTAAAACAGTTCTACAGTGGTTCAACATTAATGTTATAAAGTGACGAGAATACTTTTTGTGCGCCCAAAAACAAAATAACGACTTTATTAAAAGTGATGGGCGATTTCAAAACACTGCTTCATGAAGCTTCAAAGCTTTACGGATCTTTTGTTTCGAATCAGTGGTTCGGAGCGTGTATCAAACTGCCAAAGTCACACCCCCCAGTGGTGAACCATTGAAATTTCGAAACACTCATGACATAACGAAGCCTTGTTTACTGAAATCACGTGACTTTGGCAGTTTGATACACACTCCGAACCACTGATTCAAAACAAAAGATTTGTAAAGCTTCAAAGCTTCATGAAGCGGTGTTTTGAAATCGCCCATCACTAGATATTTAATAAAGTCGTTATTTTGTTTTTGGGCGCACAAAAAGTATTCTCGTCACTTCATAACATTAAGGTTGAACCATGTTAAATGCTTTATATTGCTGTACTTATTCAGCAAGTGCCACACCATGTTATTGTTAACATGTTAGCAAATTAGCAAGTTAGCATTTTCTAAATTAGCTTGTTATAGCTAGCTAATTTTACACTAATAAAAACGTTTACATTGGGGTTACATGATAATTTTAAGTTAAATGTATGAGTGTACTCAAACATTTCAAGTTAAGAACAATTAAAATGTATGAGTAGTACAAAATAAAAATCTGCCAGTTCTGCTTAAACTTTGAATTGCCTTTGAATTTTTTTTTTTTTTTTTTTGGCAACTTATTCAGGTTTACAGTGTGACAATAAAAACATTTATAATGTTACTAAAAATTCTATTTCAAATAAATGCTGTTCGTTTAAACTTTATATTTATCAAATAATCTTCTTGATCAGCAAATCAGCATAATAGAATGATTTCTGAAGGATCATGTGACACTGAAGACTGGAGTAATGATGCTGAAAATTCAGCTTTGATCACAGGAATAAATTTCATTTTAAATATATTACAATAGAAAACGGTTGTTTTAAATTGTAAAAACATTTTATAATATTACTGATTTTATTGTATTTTTCATCACATAAATGCATCCTTGTAGAGCAAAAGAGACTTCTTTCAAAAACCGAGCCCAAATATATATATATATAAATTTCATCATCCTTCAAAAATTTTTCTTTCTGATCATTCTTTCAAAATAGCAGCAGGTTTCAGCCCTATAGTTTAAGTGTAACTTATTCAACTCTCATATAAAAGAAGAGTTGAAGATTTACTGAATGCGAAGAAAGCCAAATCTGTGCCGCCTCAGCTTAAAAGCTGCTTTGTGCTGATGTGGGACCACATTTTGCAATCCAAATCCCAGCCTTACTCAATTTAAGAGAAGCAGTAAAAAAAAGAGCTCACTTGAGGGTGGAAAGACCTTGAGCACCAAGGGCACAGGAAACAATAAATAAAAGGAAAATGTCACATCTGAGCCCCAAATCAATCAAAGACATAAATCGTATCAAGTGTTTTATTTTTAGCTGATTTCTTTTTGCCTTTGCTTGGGTCACAGTGCTCCATGACCCCAGATTCAATAAAAAGAGCTAAATGATTCAAGAAGAAAAAAATAAAGAGACAAAGAAAATCCAATGTGTTGATGCTTGTCATTTGAACACAAGAGAATTTTGATTTTAAAGACCAGAATAATTATGCTTTTTCTCTGCTTTTTTAAGGAATATTTCAGTATTTAGTATAAATGACTTATCTGTGCACACATCATTTTTTTTAAAATTAATAATCTTCGTAATCTTTAATCAAAACAACTTCCCTCCCTCTTGCAGCAACACCTCTTCTCTGATGATGAGTTTACTGTCACGAGGGCGGGGCAACCTGTCACTCACATGAGATCCACCAATAGAAAACCACAACCATCCACTCAATTCCCAATGGACGAAATCAAGTACAATTTGTCTTGTTCAAGAAGCTGTTTCACTCAGATATACGTCACTTAAGGAAAAAAAAGTCTATCGCAACTCATGCCGACTTTAATGAATGAAAATGTATGTCGACAAGAAATGTTTTTCTCTGGAAAAAAAAGATTCGTTCTGCTCTGGGACTTCTGCTGCAAACTCGTTTCGAAGGATTATATAATGTTAACCAAGACTTTAAACTTTAAACCCTTAAAATGAATAGCATTTCTGTAATCGTTTAACAATTGTTTATCATGTAGCCTAATATTTATTTTCTAGTACTATGCTTTATAAACCATAATATATGCCAAAAACGCAACAAATTCACAAAAGTAATGTGAAATGTAATCCACATCTTCAAAATCCATACGCTTGTGATGAATAACTCAAATTCAAGACTATATTGGGCAATCTTCATCTCCATTCGCAGCAGCGACCACAAACGTCAAATCACTCGTATACGAATTTGTACGTTTTTTGCTAAATCGCACGTATTTTATGAGTTGCCAAATTTGTATGAATTCATATGAATGACCTACTAACCCCGCCCGTAAACCTACCTGTCACTGGGGTTTAGACAAATCGTATGAATTAGCATAAATAAGCCACCTCATAAAATGAGTGCAAAATTGGTCATGAGATTGCATGAGATTCGTCACAGATTGCAACATGCTGTGTTTTGGGAGATGTGCGTTTAAATGAGAAATGCGTGCCTTTACAGATTGGATTGGGCTACAATTTTCAGCAATTAATAACTTGAATTCTGCTTTTTACCTCATATGAATCGATTAGCCTAGCCTATGCCGCTAGGGAGGACTGCGACTGCAACAGATCATCATTTGGACTGGTACCACTTTTGAAATTTTTGCAATAAATTATTGTGATTACAGCTGTCTGTTATTTTTTTCTTTATAACTGTACACATTTTTAAGAAAGGATTATAGCAGGTTTAGAGGTAGGAGTGGGATTAGCGGCTCAAAATATCATTTTAATGTATTGTTACCAGGGTTGCCAGGTTTTCACAACAAAACCCTCCCAATTGCACCTCAAAACTAGCCCAAAGGCAATTCAGAGGGGTCCCACGGTAAAAATCGCGTTCCAGGGGGTAAAATTCACATTTTTGGTGGGGCTCCCCTGGTAAAATTTGCATTCCAGGAACTAAATATTATATTATTTTGGGTCGATTCAACCCACGGACATGAAAAACGACCCACGGCAACAGTATAATAGTAGCCCAATTCCGCGGGAAAACCAAGGTTTTGGCAACAATGATTGTTACTAAAAGTCATTTTCCTACATGTCTAAAATGTATATATAGTCTAAAATTGTAAAAGGGAATTATCCGACAAGTCAAGGCACTGTCACGGCACACAGAGTGAAATATACATCGCGTAGCAAAGAGGATACTGACAACACGTCGACAGACAAGACACAGCAGGTTACTTATGATATTAAACAAAGTCCCAACTTTCAAATTGTGTCATTTTTTAAGAAAATCAAACAATAAAAACCGTTTTGTGGCTCTTTAATGTGTCGTGACAGATTGATGTAGCGCCTCAGCTCAAGCGGCTCATGAACCGATCATCTCTTCCTACTAGTTAATTTATAGCATCAAATAAACATGAATGAACATGAGAAGGAGTGTTGTTTCAAACGCAGAAAGATGTCAGTACACAACATTTTTCAAGTTCAAGTCCACCGAGGTTAATCTTCTAACTCCTGACTGCTTTGTCGGACAAAATGGCGGATTCGGCGTTATGACTGGTTAGATCGCTTGTCAATCAAACTCCCGGCGAAGGGTCAATTATACAAATATCTTTAAGGTATAAAAAATTCTTAAATATGTTTCTTTAGCTGTAAATACGTAATAATGTTTACGTTTAAATGTTGTCAATACGTTCATATTGTACATTTCAGCATCTATCAAATGTACAAAAATGTACGTTCTGCACTTGAATGTATTGATGCCTACGTATTACCAATGAGACCATGCTGAAGAAAACAAGGTCCAGTGAATTTCCACTTAAAGTAGATGTTTTGTATCACTATAATATGATATGTAAATATCCGACATGGTTTTAAATGCATTCTAATGTGATTACAAGCTTGAAGAGATCAAAGAAAATCCATGAAACATGTTGATGAGAGAAGACGGACTGTGTGGCATCGTGTCAAATGGGCCAATTTGTCATTTAAATATTACGCTAAAGAGAACCTCAGTTCCCAGAATTTGAAACGAGATCAGAAGCGTCTGAGTTCTCCGAACGTGTCCAAACAAGCCTCAGAGGAAAGCGTCCCGTGTCTTTTTGCTCCAGTCGCTGAGATTTTATTGTTTTAATCAAAGATTTCCCTCTGCAGCATGAGCAACTACAAATTATGTTGGACTGTTGGTCCGCCGCCAGTTGAACTGTTTTGTTCTTGGCTAATGTCATGCAGTGCCCTGAGATGCGAGTCTTTGCCATTTTCCTTATCTTTTGTCGCTCTGCCAATTACTAAACATCTTTTTATCAGTTTGATGTCAGAAAATGTTACATTTTGAGTGATAGACCTACTTTCCCATATTTAACTTGCGATGTTAAGGTGTTCTAAGAGTTTGCCAGGGAATTGCTATTTAATTGCTATACCATAGGGCGTTTTATGTGGTTTTTCTTTAGATTTACACATCTAAGAGAATTGTAGTAATTATTTTTCACAGTATAAATAGGTCTACTTTAACAACTACCTTCGTATTTTAGGCAACACAATCTCACCACCAATGGTCACCACCATATGGATGATTTTTTCCCAACTAGAATTAGACCTATAATTTCCTTTATGAAATGCTTTATAAAAAATTGGTCCCCCCAATGTTCAAGACATGGTCCCTCAGGTGGGGGCCCGTGGCATTAAAAAAACCCTTGACCAATGATATAATGAGTGTTGAAAGGTGAACTCTATATGCATTATGAACACAAGCTGAAGGTCTTCAAAAGTTAATGTTTCAGGATTTGGTTGAGAGATGGATTTCATTCAACTTCAACAATGGTGCCCACAACAGAAAAACTTTATCAAATTTTTCTTTTTCCCTTCTCCGTCTCTTGGGGAATGGAAACAGTGGAGACCTCTTTAAGAATCTGAGGTATTGTTGCCTGTTCTTTGCTTTTAATTAAGGTTAAATGAACAAATGGCAAGGATGTCTGCTGGACTGCCTGCCCTAAATAATCTCTCTGAAATTTCATTTGCCTTTCTCAAGCATGTACTACTATATAATGAGTTTTTGCTGAGCAAAATTTCAATTGAGTATAGAAGAGATAGTCACCCGCATTCAAAGCAATTTCCAGCAATGTCCTACAGACATCTTTAAATGAAATAAAGTCAAGTCTCATCACTTCCTGTTACTCACAAAGGCCTCATGAATGTTAAAATAGTATGTTTATTAAGGACCCTGCTGATGTTTTAAATAATTTGGGTTTCTGTTTCACAAGTAAGACCCATTGAGAACATTTCTGCTGGTTTAGTATGTTAAAATTCAGGGTCAATAAAAGTGCCCTAGAATGCTTTTTCACAAGATGTAATATAAGTCTAATGTGTCCCCTGAATTTGTCTGTGAAGTTTCAGCTCAAAATACCCCATAGATTTTTTTTTATTAATTTTTTTAACTGCCTATTTTGGGGCATCATTATAAATGCGCCGATTCAGGATGCTTCCCCTTTAAATCCTTGCGCTCCCCACCCCCAAGCTCGCGACTTTATATTACATTGCATTTACAAAGTTCACACAGCTAATATAACCCTCAAAATGGATCTTTACAAAGTGTTCGTCATCAGATCATGTAAGTATAGTATTTATTTGGATGTTTACATTTGATTCTGAATAAGTTTGATAGTATGCTCCATGGCTAAAGCTAACATTACACACGGTTGGAGAGATTTATAAAGAATGAAGTTGTGTTTATGAATTATACAGACTGCAAGTGTTTAATAATGAAAATAATGACGGCTCTTGTCTCCGTGAATACAGTAATAAACGATGGTAGCTTTTACCACATGAAGCAAAAATGCCACCAAAATTAATAAAAATGCCCAAAAATTCAAGATATAGGGCAAAAAAAAAAAAAATCACTTTGTGTGTTCTTGTTTTTAATATTTATAAAGGATTATATATATTATAAAGGATACCACACAAGCAAAAATGACATTTTCCCGAATATCAGCACATTTGCAAATACAACAGTTATTAAAGCTGCAAGCAGCGATGAAAGGGCCCTCGCACCCGGGCTCACCGCCACCCATTGGCCTTAGGAAAACAGTGAACAGTGGGCGACATGCATGTAAGCGAGTGAATACAGGAGAATTATGCCAAAGTCATTTCGAAATGCCACACTTCCTGTGGCCAACAGGTGGCGCTTTGACCATCACTGAATATTGCCATGATGATGTCTTCAGGCAAGGACTATCATCGAACATGTGAAGTTTGAAACAGATCGGACATTGTATGCCTGAATTACAACAACTTCCTGTTTCTTTCGTGGCGTTATTTGCAAACATTAGCACTCAGCCAAGTGTTGCATGATTTAACGTGTTTCTAGCATGTTTGGTACTTCGTGGCATAATGAAACGTGAATCTGGTAGTGAATTACAGTGTAAAGCATGCCATTTCCTGTTGCCAGCAGGTGGCGCTATGGCTAACTGAATATTGTCATATAGATGTCTTCAGGTCAGGACTCTAATAAAACATGTGAAGTTTGGGGCAGATCGGACACTAAATGCCCGAGTTACAACAACTTCCTGTTTCATGGCGAAACATCGAACTTTGCCAGGCCGCCACGGACACGCCTTTCAGCGAAAACTCTAGATCTTCGCAATTTAACGTCTCAAAGGCCTTTAGATTAGACTGACCAAATATGATGTTGATCTGATTGAAGCTCTAGGAGGAGTTCATTAAAGTACAACGTCTGGAAATGGCAAAAACTGCACAAATTTTGCAAAGAAAATTCAAAATATCTCACTTCTAGTTAGTTTTCAGATTTCACTCCACTACTTTTTTTGTAGGTATTGGGCTGTTAGATGTGTGTACCAAATTTCATACCTGTACGTGAAATGTAGTGTCAGGGGCACTTCGTTGAAATTTTTTAGGTGGCGCTATCGAGCCATTTTGCCACACTTAATTCTGAAACCCACATCAGACGTAAATTTTCACCACTTCTGACGCATCTGCAAAGTTTCATGAGTTTTCGAGTATGTTTCAGCCCTCAAAAAAGTGATTCACCTTACATGGCGAAACATCAGACTTTGTTGGTCACCATGGACACGCCCTTCAACGAAAACTCAAGATCTTTGCAATTTAACATCTCAAAGGCCTTAAGATTAGACTGGCCATATATGATGTTGATCTGGTTTAATCTCTATGAGGAGTTAATCACAGTGTAAAACATGTCATTTCCTGTTGCCCCCAGGTGGCGCTATGACTGTTATTGAATATTGTCATATAGATGTCTTCAGGTCAGGACTCTAATAAAACATGTGAAGTTTGGGGCAGATCAGACATTGTATGCCCGAGTTACAACAACTTCCTGTTTCATGGCGAAACATCAAACTTTGCCAGGCCGCCACGAACACGCCCTTCAGCGAAAACTCTAGATCTTCGCAATTTAACGTCTCAAAGGCCTTTAGATTAGACTGACCAAATATGATGTTGATCTGATTAAAGCTCTAGGAGGAGTTCGTTATAGTACAACATGTGGAAATGGCAAAAACTGCCAAAATTTTGTAGAGAAAATTCAAAATATCTCACTTCCTGTTGGGTTTACAAACTTTGCACCCAGGGGCTTTTTTGTAGGTATTGGACTGTTACATCTGTCTACCGAATTTCATAACTGTACGTGAAACGTAGCACGAAGGGCGCTTAATTGAAATTTTGTAGGTGGCGCTATCGAGCCATTTTGCCACACCTAATTCTGAAACCCATATCAGATGTAAATTTTCACCACTTCTGACACGTGTGCAAAGTTTCATGAGTTTTTGAGAACGTTTAGGCCCTCAAAAATGCGATTCATTTTGGAGAAGAAGAATAATTGGCTGAGCAATTCCAATAGGGTCCTCACACCATCGGTCCTCGGGCCCTAAATATTCGGTGACTTACATTTTAGACATTGAATTTGAACTTACTTTGCGACCGTTAAAAAACTATGTTCTATATAGTATGAATAGGAGTAGTATGAATGTAATCTTGACATACTACATCCGCCATGTTGTCATTATCATGTGACCTACAGGCGTCAGTTACGTCGCTTCACCTCCATTCATAAATCCTCTCCCGTGGCCTCATGGGATATTAAAGTGTCCATCGAATGCACACTTCAGAATCTCACCAGAAGTAGTAGGTCATCCGGGAACTTTTCGTCTACTGTTTTTCGAATACTATGAATTCGGACATACTGCTCTGTTGGCGTACTGTTTTTCGCATACTATATAGTAGAAAAGTATTCGATTTTCGGATGCAGCGTATATCACTTGCTTTGTCCCTGAATGAATCAGCACAATCAGAATCAGAACAACTCGTTTGACTGAATGATTCAATGACTCACTCGTTAAGACAATGAATTGCCGCCACCTACTGGTGGTTTAGTTTCATACTTAAAAGTATCATTTAATTGTGGTTAAAGAGATAGAATGCGTTGATAAATGTCCTCTGTATAGGACATATTTTGTTTTGCATGCAACTTTAATGTCATTATTTGGTTTCTTTCCTTTTGTAAACTTGTGTGCAGCTTTTCTTTTACTGATTTTTTCCTGCGTTTATGTCTTGACTATAAAGTGTATTGGTCTGCTGAGTTTATACACGTGTAAAATGAACAGATTCTGGTGTAGAGGGGCTTCCTCTGCTCTGTGCCAGGGCTTTATGCCAATGATCTAAAATCCAGCATACATAAGCATATCTAAAGGAAACCCCTCTTTTGAAGAGCGACTGAAAAGCGCTGCGATTCAAGGGTGAAAACATCTTCAGAAAGTATGACTCACTCTTTTGCTAATGAGAGCACTGCTGATCTGCTTAAAAAAAGTGAGTTGTAAGAGCTATTTATGCTAAACAGTATAAATATTAATAGTCAACATAGCATGAAAAATGAAGTTATTTTTTCCTCACAACTTTACATCCTCCTTTATATATACTAAAGCACCTGAATTTCTGTTCATCATAATGTCGACTCTTTGGATGTGTGACGCTACCCATGACCTCATGCTGCTCAAGGCTAAGCACGAACCTGTGTGGCATATTTACCTCCGTAATGAGCATTTCATGGCCTTCCCTCTTGTAATAGAATATTCTTGTCTGGTGAATTTATAATGGAGTTTGCATTCTCTGGTTCTTATTAAACTCTGTCGCTAGGATGGGCTAGTACAAACGACCCTTCTATTAGCCTTCCTGCACCCGGCGCGGTCATTAGAGCAACATTAGGAAATTAGAGGAGAATTGCATTATGGGTGCAGCAGATGGAGTGGCTGCAGTACAGGACAAATGTGATTGGCTCTTCCAGCTGCAAAAACAGTTGGGTCATTCTAGTGCCTTTTTCAGTTTGGTAAAATTATTTAAAAAAAGAAATATTTTTATGATTTTAAACATTCAGTCAGATCAGATATATTTTAAATATTGAATTCTCTCTCTCTCTCTCTCTCTCTCTCTCTCTATATATATATATATATATATATATACAGTACAGTCCAAAAGTTTGGAACCACTAAGATTTTTAATGTTTTTAAAAGAAGTTTCGTCTGCTCACCAAGGCTACATTTATTTAATTAAAAATACAGTAAAAAACAGTAATATTGTGAAATATTATTACAATTTAAAATAACTGTGTACTATTTAAATATATTTGACAAAGTAATTTATTCCTGTGATGCAAAGCTGAATTTTCAGCATCGTTACTCCAGTCTTCAGTGTCACATGATCCTTCAGAAATCATTCTAATATGCTGATCTGCTGCTCAAGAAACATTTATGATTATTTTCAATGTTGAAAACAGTTGTGTACTTTTTTTTTCAGGATTCCTTGATGAATAGAAAGTTCAAAAGAACAGCATTTATCTGAAATACAAAGCTTCTGTAGCATTATACACTACCGTTCAAAAGTTTGGGGTCAGTAAGAATTTTTATTTTTATTTTTTGAAAAGAAATTAAAGAAATGAATACTTTTATTCAGTAAGGATGCATTAAATCAATCAAAAGTGGCAGTAAAGACATTTATAATGTTACAAAAGATTAGATTTCAGATAAACACTGTTCTTTTGAACTTTCTATTCATCAAATAATCCTGAAAAAAAATATTGTACACAAATATTTTGTACAATTGTACACATTAAATGTTTCTTGAGCAGCAGATCAGCATATTAGAATGATTTCTGAAGGATCATGTGACACTGAAGACTGGAGTAATGATGCTGAAAATTCAGCTTTGCATCACAGGAAATAAATTACTTTGTGAAATATATTCAAATAGAAAATAGTTATTTTAAATTGTAATAATATTTCACAATATTACTGTTTTTTACTGTATTTTTAATTAAATAAATGTAGCCTTGGTGAGCAGACGAAACTTCTTTTAAAAACATTAAAAAACTTTTGGACTGTACTGTATATATATGCTGTAAAATATGATTTTCATGATTATCACATTTTTTTCTTTTGTCAAATCAGCTTTAATTGATGAGGTTCAGATTACATAATATTTTGAGTTTCTGTTGATCAAACCAATCGCCTTTGTTGTATTAACAAAATTTTAAGGCAACCAGGTAACTTACTTTTTTAAGTTAAACCAACAATTCTTTGGAAGTGTGTGTGTGTGTATGGGTCATTGACGAATAAGGTTTTTTAAAAGTGTAGATATAATTAATTTTGAAGTTTTATTAAGTGTTAACAATGAGATTATGTGGTTTTTATAATCAATTAACACTGCTTTTGTCATTTTTTACAAGATGGACAAACTTTGTCACCAAAAAAGTCATTCGGTTTAACCAAAACTTCGTTTTTACTGAATGACACTTTTGGTTATACCGAATGATATTTTCAAACAATGCTAACAGACTGATATGTAGCTAGTTAGATAGTTAGTTTTTATGTATTTTTTATGTAATTTTATGTAATATGTTACTTTGCTTCATGACCATGTGGTCCTTTGCAGGTGTCTGAATGATGTCACATCCTGTCACATGATATTGATCGCATGTCTTATAACAAAGCAACGACTTTTACACATAATTTTAATACCATTTTGCACTATGTTAATATATGATGTAATAAAATCATGCCAGAATAAAAAATATATTCATTTACTACATTTTAAGATATTTTAATCAAAAATGAAGTGGCTGTATTGGCCTTTGGACGGTTAAACCGAATGACCTTTTGACACTTCAAAATCTTTAAAATACCTTTATATGTAGCCAAATATAATTATAAAATTAAATTTTTTTGTTTATTTATTTACTTTATATTTAGCCATCTTGAGCTAAATAATTACATAAATTATTTATCATTTATATTATTATGAATAAAACAAGTGATTTATTAACATACATTTTTTTAAAACGACAATTTGTGCACTCTTTTTATGTATATGAGAGACACAAATGTCATCTGTTTTGTAGAAAGGCCCATTTGTGTGATGATAGTAAATGTCACCGCTAGCTTATCATTTAACCACGTCAAAGACAGTTTGAATGAGTATGGATGAGGAAGTGTGCGTGTTTTTAAAGGTTTAGACTGAAATGCATTGGTGCTAAAAGTTCATTTTACTCTGCATGTCCTTGTGTAGCAGCGACCACTTCTTTCCAGATGAATTAGACAAAAACCTTCAAGAAAACAAGTCGAGCTACAAGGTTTGACCTGTTGAATTTGTGTTATGCTGAAGAACCTTGCACTCACCCTCAAAGTTTGAAAAGTTTTCTCCTTTCGCACTCGTCCGCGTGCCACAAGCGAAATCCCTGTACTACGATCAAAATGAATGTCTCAGACCTTGTACCCTTAAATGAGTTATGCTCCCGAGAGCGTTACATAAGGAAAACAGATCATGTCTTTAGGACATACACTGTCCGTACGCTTCTTAATCTTCCGCTATAGTCTTCATGGGCTCACGATGTGCGCCCTGGGCAATGAGCCTTGAAGATATCCACGATACCGCCAGGCCGTTAGTGTGATTGAGCGAAGGTGCTCGTCTTTTTCCGTTATTTATACGTTTTAATGATATCCTCACTGTGCGTCCCATCTCCTCCCAAGGCTGCTAGTGTAAAATGCATATTTTAAACACTTGCCCAATGCAGATAACTCCCATCAGTCATTCCTGGACATGTTTAGTGTGGGTTGTGAGGACAGGGGGTCTCGGAAAGCGGAGAACCGGTCCAAGTATCCTCTTCCAACTGCGCGAGAGGACATTTTATTAAATAACTTTAAATATTAATGCAATCCTCTGGCTATGTTTGCTCACTGTTCCGAAATCATCCACCCTTCCCCGAATACACTTGCGTGTGTGTGTTTCTTTTATGTGTGTTCTTCAAAAATGAATGAATATGTATATGTTTTCTTTCCCCTCACACCCGCTGTTGCCCAAGCTCCGTGCCAGCAGGCAACAACCGTGTTGCATTTCATCCTGGTTTTACGCCAGCATGGCAGGTTTGTCAATACAGATTGTCAGCGTCTCTGTCAGCCAGAAAGGGTCATCTGTGCTTGTGTCAGAAATCGGCACTGTAGCCTCAGGATATGGAGGTCTTTAGAGTCAACAGTCTGACACAAGAACACAAAGCTCTGAGTTTCCTGGCCATTGGCTGAGTGTCGCAGCCAAGGTTTCATTAACTATACATAACAGCTGAATATTTCAAACGTTTCTCCTTTGTGTGCGTCCTCCTTTGTATATTAAGGGGATTATGGGCTCATTTTCTCAAAAACATTGATTAATACTCACTTTGTTAATCAGTGTCTCTGGTGCTGTCCTTTTAATAGGGCTGGGACAATACATTGATTCTCAATGTTTGATACAGTGATTCTGGATCTGTTCTGATATTTTCTCTTTCAAATCGATTCTGAGCTTAGTTTTGAACAGCAGATTTAACTAGTTTTTAACCACACACTCATGCTCACGAAGAAGAGTGCTGGAGAGTGATCCTGCGCAGTGTTGCCAAGTCCACGGTTTTCCTGTGGAATTGGGCTACTTTTACAGTATTTCCGCAGGTTGTTTTTCATGTCCGTGGGTTGAAGCAACCACAATAACGTGATATTTTACCATGACCAAATTTTACCAGGGGAAAGGCGGATTTTACCCCCTGGAACCTGGTCACCTAGTTTTGAGTATCAATTGGGCGGTTTTGTTTTGAACACCTGGCAACACTGATCGTGTGTTCGGCTGAGTCATTTAAGTGGTTAAATATACTTTCAACTCGGCTCAGAAAGCTTTTATGAATTATTATTTTATGTTTAAGTGGTGTGTGTAAAGCAACTGGAAGAAAGCAGTGTTTCTAAAGCACGTAGTACCATCTACGGTTAAAAACTAAGCTCAGAATCATTTCAAGAGAGAATTGCGATATATCGAAAAAATATCAGAATCGTCTCAGATTCTTTGTATCACGAATTGAGAATTTATGTATAGTCCCAGCCCTACCTTTTAAAGGTGCCGTAGAACATCTTTTTAAAAGATGTAATATAAGTCTAAGGTGTCCCCTGAATGTGTCTGTGAAGTTTCAGCTCAAAATACCCCATAGATTTTTTTTATTCATTTTTTTAATTGCCTATTTTGGGGCATCATTAAATATGTGCCGATTCAGGCTGCGCGGCCCCTTTAAATCTCGTGCTTCCCTCCCCCGGAACTCGCGCTTACCTTAACCAGCATAAACAAAGTTCACACAGCTAATATAACCCTCAAAATTGTTCTTTACAAAGTGTTCGTCATGCAGCATGTCTAATCGCATAAGTATGGTATTTATTTGGATGTTTACAAAGATAACATTACACACTGTTGGAGAGATTTATAAAGAATGAAGTTGTGTTTATGAATTATACAGACTGCAAGTGTTTAAAAAATGAAAATAATGACAGTCCGTGAATTTAGTAATAAACGATGGTAACTTTAACCACATTTAACAGTACATTAGCAACATGCTAACGAATCATTTAGAAAGGCAGTTTACAAATATCACTAAAAATATCATGATATCATGGATCATGTTAGTTATTATTGCTCCATCTGCCATTTTTCGCTATTATTCTTGTTTGCTTACCTAGTCTGATGATTCAGCTGTGCACAGATCCAGACGTTAATACTGGCTGCCCTTGTCTAATGCCTTGAACATGGGCTGGCATATGCAAATATTGGGGTCATACATATTAATGATCCCGACTGTTAAATAACAGTCGGTGTTATGTTGAGATTCGCCTGTTCTTCGGAGGTCTTTTAAACAAATGAGATTTACATAAGAAGGAGGAAACAATGGTGTTTGAGACTCACTGTATGTCATTTCCATGTACTGAACTCTTGTTATTCAACTATGCCAAGGTAAATTAAATTTTTGATTCTAGGGCACCTTTAAGATCCAATTCAACCATATGAATAAGCAAAAATTACTTTAGTTAAACATTTTTTTTTAAGAGAGTTAGTAAGAGAGAGAGAGAGTTTAAGTTAGAGAGTTAAACTTTCTTCTTCTGCAATCCAGAATGGCAGCACAGCTGACAGGTTTATTTGAGCTGCGCCCTCTACTGCTGTGTTTTTACATTTCATTCAGCCTGAGGCTTATTCATTTCACTTTTGGTGTGAAAGATAAATAGATAGAAAACAAAAACAAAGATACTGCTGTTTTCATTCATAATGCAAATGATAAATAGGTCAAATAAATAGGCTACTAAAATAAAAAACTTGTTCTTATAAGCCAAGTAAGAATTTTCTTGTTTCCGCGGGGAACATAAAAACATCACGGCATTCTTGGATTAAGACCCTCTCAGAGATTTAATTAGCTGAGCTATGCTAATCACAGTCTTGTGGCCACTGAAAAATACATTAAACACACACCTGCTATGACAACACCCAGACAGCGCAAACAAAGAGAGAATGCGAATGTGAGTCTTTATAGAGAACATTCAGTGCCGACATGCCAACCAGGGGAATTTATACAACCTGCACTATAGTTACAGCTGTGAGAAACATTAACATTCTCATATTCTCAAAAACATGTTGGTGTGGGTCCATTATCAACCTACTTTCTGGCTTGATTGGAGAGAAATAGAACTGCGACACTTGCATTGTTCTGAAACTATTATTTCATTTAGGTTCATGCTGAAAAAGAATGTGTTTTCAGGACTATATACCTGACTGGATGTGTGTTTGTTCATTCAAATATATAAGAATTGAATTAAATATCTACATATTTAAAAATAAACAAACTATCCAAAATTAAATAGGTTAAATTTGCTGAAAAGTATATTTGAAAATAGTATCATAATTAAAGCCAATTTAAAAAATGCACACGCACGGCCATGTCATTGAATTTCACACACGCAGATATGTCATTGTAATAGACGCAAATGAAAGGACTGATAATGTTAATTACAGCAGCAAGGTGACACGGCGGCTCTTGCTGAAGACTGCAGTCATCGCTTTAATCAGGGAGAGATCATCAACCGAGCGAGGTCAAACAGAGAAACCACACGTGAGTTCAGACATATAATCTGATCAACTCTCCATCTCCATCCCTCTCATACTCAGTTGTTTTTCACTCTTTTTTTAATGTATTAAATTAATTTTTTTGGAATATGTTCTGTAATTTGTATTATATAATATATAAAATGTTTTATAAAGTAGTATTTTATTTTATTTTATTTTATTTTATTTTCCACATATAAAAGAAGATCTTACCAGACTCATACAGAATAAAGGATGTCAATGATGACAAAATGTCAACATTTTGAACTATCCCTTTAAAGGGTTATTTCACCCCAAAAATGAAGATTCTGTCATTTATTAGTCACCCTCATGTTGTTCCACACCTGTAAGACCTTCATTCATTTTCAGAACACAAATTAAGATATTTTTTTTTATAAAATCCAATGGCTCAGTGAGGCCTCTGTTCGCCTTATTCACCTCGAACGTTCTAAGGAGCTTGAGGGGGTACACCTACCACTTCCGGGAATTCTCGCGTTGCGATTTCTCTTAGCGGCAATGGCGCGGCACTGCTGTGTTCCCCAGTGCTCCTCACACAGGAAAAAAAAATCCAACAGTGGACAAACCTTTCGCCGTTTTCCAGAGGATAAGGGACTACGTCGAGAGTGGATAAAAAATATCAGAAGGCATCCTGGTCACTGGCATAAAGTTGGTTTGACGTCAGACGTTTGATATTCGCAAATTTAAGGACTGTCTCTAAAGTTACATCCGACATTGGTATGCACGATTCTAACTTCAATAACATTTGAAGGGAAGAATTAACAGCCATAAAACCAGCTGTAAAGTGTTAATCTACATGTCAGCTATGATGCACACCTTTTATATTTTTAATATTTATTAAAATAAACTGTCAAATTATGTGTAAATATGGTTATTTTTCACTGCTGTATATACGCTCATACATAAATATGCCATAAATTAATGCTCAATAACATAGGAAGAGAAGAATTAACAGCCATAAAACCAGCTGTAAAGTGTTAATCTACATGTCAGCTATGATGCACACCTTTTATATTTTTAATATTTATTAAAATAAACTGTCAAATCATGTGTAAATATGGCTATTTTTCACTACTGTATATACGCTCATACATAAATATGCCATAATTTAATGCTCAATAACATGAAGAGAAGAATTAACAGCCATAAAACCAGCTGTAAAGTGTTAATCTACATGTCAGCTATGATGCACACCTTTTATATTTTTAATATTTATTAAAATAAACAGTCAAATCATATGTAAAAATGGCAAGATTCGTAGTCGTTTCCATTGCTGCTACTGATTGATAGTACTGTATCGGAGTCCAACTTACAGGTTTGTGTACCCCTCAACGGCGTTCGAGTTTTCAAAATGGCCGCCAGGTGAATAAGGCGAATTGCCAGCAAGTTAATGCCCAGAAAGCTACTAAAGACGTATTTAAAACAGTTTATGTGAGTACAGTGGATCAACCTTAATATATTTAACACTATCTAGTGATGGGCGATTTCAAAACACTGCTTCGAAGCTTTACAAATCTTTTGTTTCGAATCAGTGGTTCGGAGCGTGTATCAAACTGCCAAAGTCACATGATTTCAGTAAACGAGGCTTCATTACGTCATAAGTGTTTTGACATTTCAACCGTTCACCACTGGGGGGCGTGACTTTGGTAGTTTGATACACGCTCCGAATTGAAACAAAAGATTCGTAAATCTTCGAAGCTTCATGAAGCAGTGTTTTGAAATCGCACATCACTAGATATTGTTGAATAAAGTCGTTATTTTTTTATTTGTTTTTGGTGCACAAAAAGTATTCTTGTCGCTTCCTAACATTAAGTTTGAACCACTGTAGTCACATGAACTGTTTTAAATGTGTCTTTAGTAGCTTTCTGAGCATCTGAAATTGTTAATTATCTTGCTCTCAATGGAGGCCTCACGGATTTGATCAAAAATAGCTTAATTTGTGTTCTGAAGATGAACGAAGGTCTTAAGGCAGGAACACACCAAGCCAACGCCGACGAACTAGTGGTGATGAAAGCAGACTGAGGGGTTGGCTCACGTCGGCAGCATCTGTGTCCAAAGTTGCCCTGACGCACCAAACCAACACTCGACAAGTAGCACGTCAGTTCCTGCGCCTGTGTAAGATGAAATACCTGTCCGAACCAGCCAGGTGGCAGTAGCTGAACAGCCAATCAGACATGTCGAATCGTCCGAAAAAAAGCAGACGAGGACCAACTTCAGTGCGGAACACACTGAGAAAACTCAGTCGGCCGACCGTTGGCTTGGTGTGTTCCTGCCTTTACGGGTGTCGAACAACATGAGGGTGACTAAATAATGACAGAATTTTCATTTTTGGGTGAACTAAGCCTTTAACAGTCGTGGTGACTATGGACTTATATTTTTATATTATGCTGGTTATACTGCATATTATGTCATTAATTATATATATATAATTTTGTTCCACTGAATCAAATAACAGTATATTGGCTTTGGACGCACTGTGTCTGTGTGCCTCATCATTTTCCAATTGACGTTTGTGACTCATATCTGACTCTGCCATGCCCGCACCTCGACTGTGAACAGCTGGCTCCGGAGGCGACACGGGTCGGGCCCCTTGATTGGATTGCATTAACTGGATTGAGGTGGTGTTGTGGCCCGCCCGGGTCTGTGTTAAATTGCAATATGAGGATAAGTGATGGGCCCAAGTAAATCAAAGTGAAAGGACCCCTTCTCCCCTAAATACGTGGCTTGGCTGACTTCAAATCTTTTGTGTGGGATTTAAACCATACTGTTTTCATCTCGGCAAACTCTGTATCCTGTCATCACGTGGTTTTCCCTCTTCTAAATAAATAATGGGACTTCATAGGATAGCGGTGGGCTACTTTTATGGAATGCCATGAGGATCAGATGGACAAATGATTATTCCTGGAGTGAAATCACTTTGTTTTTGGCCTTCTGACTTTTTTTATTATCTTGAGAAAAGTCTTGCTCAGCAGATCACAAAATAAAGGAGAAATAAATTTGCCTTGTTATTTGAGGAAAAAATTGTTCAGTAGATTTGTGTGCAAATTTAAATAAAACGTAAGACCTAGAAAATGAATCAATTCAGTGAGTCATTACACATAAATGGTGTTTATTTGTCACCACACTGCTATAAAGATGTAATCTGAAGAAATGATCACTAAACTAATCTAATTTAAGTCACTAAAATGAATCAAAAACTGCACTACTTCCTTCAAGAAAGCGTTTGATTAGACAAAACTATTTAAATGCATACGTTTAGCAGTAAACTAGCATGTAGTTTCAAAGCTAACACACCTAAAAGCCACACACAACAAATGCTTTCTTAGGGGTTTTTTAATAGCTTTGTTGTAGTTATTTTTTGTGTAGCTTTGCTACTTCTAGTGTCGCTACTTTTGAAGTAGCTTGGCTATTGTTTAGCAATTTGCTAACTTTCTGAAGCTAGCAAATAGCTAAACAATAACAAGCTAATAGAAAATAGCTCCAGTTAAAGGCTCTTGTTCAGGCAGCGTCCTGGCACCTGGACAATATATGTTGAAATAAGAACAGCTGGAAAAAATGTTAAACAAGCAAAGAGCACCAGTTTTTTTGAAGCTACAGCTACCTAGTCGTTCTGACATTTCTCTGAAGTGCCTTTCTTCGCACAGTCTCAATTTGTTAAATTGTGCATGTGTCTATTTAATTCATTATTCATGTGGCCTTGCTATTAGAATCCTGCTTTTTTTACAGGCGCAATTGTGTATGAAAACACTGTAATGGAAGATGGATCTCTTTTGGACATCATGCTGTGTGTAATGTATGAATTTCCAATTTTTTTCCCCATTTTGAATCACATATTGAGTTGTTAGGAGACTGTGAAGTGTTCAGTTAGAGACGCTATGGTGAAACTCAGACGTGTACTTCATGTTGTGAAGTCTCCAGTAGAGAAAACACTCTGTCTGCAGATGTTGTGAATGTAGTTTTGTTGCTTGTTCTGTTTGTGAACATTTGCAAAAACCACCAACTCTCACTCACAGAAGACGTGTACTGTTCGACTGTACATCTAGTCACCGATAATGCCAATGCAATTTCGGTTGTAAGTGTCACAAGTGCTGTCCATCCCAGAAAATCACTTAATAGCCAATTTCATGCAAGAACGGTGAGGAACGAAATACAGAGTTAATACTAAAGAAGAGAACAGGAGAGTCCAGAGAGAGAGAGAGAAACAGGTTTGGCTCTAGTCACACCTCATGGGCCTGTGATAAGGTACGAAGTAATAACTCGTCTTCTATGAGTTTTTCCTAAGCAAAATCATCTACATTCCCTCCAATGTAGTTTACAGGTGTCTGTAGCATCTTGTTTTATTTCACCAATGGCATAAATCTGGTCTAGATTGCAGTTTATAGAACGACCCACTTAAAAGTTACGGAAAAAAACGAAACTGGCGCCGCGTTCGTTCCGTAAGTAGAATAGGGAAGGCGTAGAACATTCAGCGTAAGCGTTATGAAGAATGCGGAAGCGGAAAGTACGTTCAAGGCGATATTTTGTTTATAAAGCATAAACGGTTGTATTTTTGTCGAAAATGACCAATCGATTCGCTAGATAAGACCCTTATTACTCATCTGGTATCGTTTAAAGCCCTTGAAGCTGCACTGAAACTGTAATTTTGACCTTCAATCTGTTGGTAGGCATTGAAATCCACTGTAAGGAGAAAAATCCTAGAATGTTTTCCTCAAAAACCTTCATTTCTTTTCGACTGACGAAAGAAAGACATGAACATCTTGGATGACATGGAGGTGAGTAAATTTATCAGGAAAAGTGTATTTAAAAGTGGACTAATCCTTTAACTACTACAAATAATTTCTGTCATTTCGGCGAGTCTGATTAAAAACAAACTACTCTTACGAACTGGTTCTTTGTAGTGAAGGAATCAGAAAAGTACAGTTCGAAGCAGTCTGATTCTCAAGCAAATGACTCTTATGAACTGGTTCTTTGTAGTGTAGTTTTTGTGTGCTGTATGCATCAGATAGACGTTGATAGACTCTGAATGGTCCTTGCCACATCACAGACTCCAGAAAACACCAAAGTTATTCAGTAATAAGCTTTTACAGACACAAAAACTTGCAGTTGAACAATTGCCTCAAGCTAAAAAAGCCTTTTCCCTCCTGTTTCTTGTTGATGTTTCTAATATGTAAACATCATGTTTTACTGAAACAGTAGTAGCATATATGTTTTTAAGTGTTATTTGGAGCAGTTTAAATGGTTTTAACTGAATGTTGGGAAAAACGGTTCTGTCTTTGTAGACTTGCATCATCACATGGGATAAAACCCAGCTCTTCAGAAACCTACAGATCTTTCCATTTGGCTCTAAACAGAATTAGCTTCCACGCTAAACTAGTGTCAACACCAGTGCTTGAGACTGCCACAGTCTAAAACAACATCAAAATGTGACTCCACAACAGCACATACTTCTTGCATATTAACAACACAATTGTAAAAAGGACACAAGCGGTTATTGTCATTTTGCTAACACCAAACTGATCAAAGCGTTTCGCCTTTAGCATGAGTGCTAGCTGCTTCAGATCTGTTGCTCTTTTATCTTTTCAGCGTTTATATGAAGTCAGACAGAATTTTTCCCCACTCTCTTGCCCAATATGGAATTCTACTGTAGAAGATTATTTTAACTTTTTTTTGGATGACTGGATAGAAGCTGTTAATTAACTCAGAATTAGTAACAAAATGGTGGCGTTTTATGCTATCAGCTTTTTACCGCCATCAAAGAAAATGTGTTTTGATGAGTATTTTAGGATCTGAATGATAAAATATTTGATGTGTTTAGCAATGACCTAGACCTGTATGCAAAGTCTTTTTTGTTTTGCATTGAAGTAAAAATGAATGCCAGGATTAATCACTTATATTCTTTTATTCACACTGAAAGGCTTTTTCAGTATAATCACAAGACAGCTACATAAATCTTTAATGAATATGACTTCAATTTAGGTGATTTATACAACAAAAAGAGGTTATTAATTGAATATAGGCCTACTTTCTAGTTTAACACCCTGCTTGGCTGTTGGTTCTGTGCATTGTGTCATTTACAGGATCACGGTTAGTAAGTCAGGTTAGTAACTAAAAGATAATAAAATAACTGGAGATGAGAAGGAAATTTTCTGCATGCTGTTATCCAACCCATTTCTGCAAATTACATTACATTGCTTCTTGCATGTCTCGTGACTCTTTCAAAGTGAAATACGGAGCTATGTAGAACTAAAACAAGTAAACAGATTATTACAACGGGGCCACAATTTAGTAAAACAAGGGAATTAATTCTTATTCGTGGTCATGATATATTAGTAGCAGCAGCAATAACAACAGCGGAAGCAATTCCAGCAATAGCAGCAGCAATAACCAACAGCAGAAATAACAGCAGCAGCAATAACCACCACCACCACCACCACCAGCAGCAATAACAGCAGTAGCAGCAGCAATAACCAACAGCAGAAATAACAGCAGCAGCAATAACCACCACCACCACCACCAGCAATAACAGCAGTAGCAGCAGCAATAACCAACAACAGCAGCAATAACAGCAACAGCAATAACCAACAGCAGAAATAACAGCAGCAGCAGCAATAACCAACACCAGCAGCAGCAACAGCAGCAGCAGCAATAACCAACAGCAGAAGCAATAACAGCAACAGCAGCAGCAGCAACATCAATAACCAACAGCAGCAGCAATAACAGCAGTAGCAGCAGCAATAACCAACAACAGCAGCAATAACAGCAATAGCAGCCATAACCAACAGCAGAAGCAATAACAGCAACAGCAGCATCAATAACCAACAGCAGCAGCAATAAGAGCAGTAGCAGCAGCAATAACCAACAGCAGCAGCAATAACAGCAGTAGCAGCAATAACCAACAGCAGCAGCAATAACAGCCGTATCAGCAGCAGCAAGTAGCAGCAGCAATAATCAACAACAGCAGCAGCAATAATCAACAACAGCAGCAATAACTGTAGTAGCAGCAGCAATAACCGCAGTAGCAACAGCAGCAGCAATAACAGCAGTAGCAGCAACAACAGCAGTAGCAATAACCAACAGCAGCAATAACAGCCGTAGCAGCAGCAATAACCAACAGCAGCAATAACCACTAGCAGCAGCAGCAGCAGCAGCAATAACCAACAGCTGCAACAATAGCAGCAGCAACAGCAGCAGCAAGTAGCAGCAGCAGCAGCAGCAAGTAGCAGCAGCAACAGCAACAACAATAACCAACAACAGCAGCAATAACAGCAATAGCAGCAGCAATAACCAACAGCAGCAGCAAGTAGCAGCAGCAGCAGCAATAACCAACAGCAGCAGCAATAACCAACAGCAGCAGCAAGTAGCAGCAGCAAGTAGCAGCAGCAGCAGCAGCAATAACCAACAGCAGCAGCAAGTAGCAGCAGCAGCAGCAATAACCAACAACAGCAGCAAGTAGCAGCAGCAGCAGCAGCAATAACCAACAGCAGCAGCAAGTAGCAGCAATAACAGCAGTAACAGCAACAATAACCAACAACAGCAGCAATAACCAACAGCAGCAGCAAGTAGCAGCAGCAGCAGCAATAACCAACAGCAGCAGCAAGTAGCAGCAATAACAGCAGCAGCAGCAGCAATAACAGCAGTAGCAGCAGCAGCAGCAACAACAACAGTAGTAGCAGCAATAACCAACAGCAACAGCAATAACAGCAGCAGCAATAACCAATAATAGCAGCAAGTAGCAGCAGCAATAACCAACAGCAGCAGCAAGTAGCAGCAGCAATAACAGCAATAGCAGCAGCAATAACCAACAGCAGCAGCAAGTAGCAGCAGCAGTAACAGCAGCAGCAACAGCAGCAGCAATAACCAACAACAGCAGCAATAACAGCAGCGGCAGCAATAACCAACAGCAGCAATAACAGCAGTAGCAGCAGCAATAAACAACAGCAACAGTAATAACCAACAGCAGCAACAGCAGTAGCATCAACAATAGCAACGTAGCAGATCTATTCTGTCAAGACCAAACATGTCACCATATCCATTACCATGGCAAACACACCGAGAGTTGTCATGGCAGATTTTTTTTTTTTTTTTTTTTGTCCCATATGCGGGATCCGTAGTTAAATGTCCAGTGAGTGTTTAGGTTTATCCAAAACAGATGAATGCAAATCCGGTAACGTTGTGTTTTGAGGTCATAACATAGTATTATGCAAGGAACTGTGTGAAAATATGACTTAATTAATACATAGTCTGCCCTTGTAATCATAATTTGTTTTGGAAAGGAATAAAAGTTGTTGGGTGTTTTAATGCCACTAGTGTTCAGCTGGAAACTGCAGTGAATATATATGCATTTTTTTGCAGTTTTACATAATTGTAGGTAGAGGTTGTTTTACTGCTTCATTTCTTTCACTGAGCTCTAAGATAACAGTGTTTTTATACAACAAAATGCAAAGTTGTGGGAAAAGATCACGTACTGGACAGAGACTGTCCAAGGCTGTCTGGGATTTTTTTTTTTTTGAGGCAGGAACTGGCTCACGAGAGTGTATTGTGAACGAACAGAGGGATTTTTGTAGTAAAGCTACAGGGATTCATAAATTTCAGCTTCCATTTTTCCAAATCTCGGATTTGCTTGTTGTCAAGCATATCATCCCAGTGTAGATACATCCGTGTTATTCCTCCTAGTTTTTTGAAATTCAATGGGGTGTTCACTCGAATCTCTCTATAATTCATGGGACTTCGACCGTATATGCTGGGCGCTATTTATGTTTTTTTTTTTTTCTTCTTCTTCTTTTGGATGAAACGTCTCTCTCTCTCTGGAGTGGCAGACCCAAATGCCAGAAATGAAAAAAGTCGTTCGGTCACATTTCTCTCTCTCTCTCTCTCTCTCACTGCTCGTTGCTGGAGTGTGTGGTTTTGGAAAAAAAAAAAAAAAAATTGATTGTAAGCTCTGTCGTGACTACCTCTTGCCGGAGCTCTTGGACGGCCTGTGCAGTTGTAATTTCTCAGATGGCAGAATCTCATTTACTCCTGAGCGCGATGTGTATTTCAGAATGTGTGAAAACAAGGCACTCAACGCAGCTGAGAGAGGGGGCTGTCAGATGCCACTCAGGCCAGACTCAGAGCCCTCATCATCCCCTAGTGGATTAACACCTTCTGGCCTGGATCTGCGCCGTGCGGCTGGCCCTCTCATCTATCTCGTTCAGGCCTCCAGAGGAAAGCGAGTCCATGTTTCCGGCAATCCAAAGCAAGTATGTGTCTCCTGCAATCAAATGGACAGCTATCACAGTATGTTGTGCTTTTTTGAGGCAAGCATTACTATTAATATTGCTCATACTTGGGGTTAGGGGATTGTCCAAATAAGTATTAAAGGTGCCCTCGAATGAAAAATTGAATTTATCTTGGCATAGTTAAATAACAAGAGTTCAGTACATGGAAATGACATACAGTGAGTCTCAAACCCCATTGTTTCCTCCTTCTTATATAAATCTCATTTGTTTAAAAGACCTCCGAAGAACAGGCGAATCTCAACATAACACCGACTGTTACGTAACAGTCGGGGTGTACGCCCCCAATATTTGCATATGCCAGCCCACGTTTCCAACATTATAAAAGGCATTAGACAAGGGCATCCAGTATTAACGTCTGGATGTGCACAACCAAATCAACAGACTAGGTAAGCAAGCAAGAACAATAGTGAAAAATGGCAGATGGAGCAATAATAACTGACATGATCCATGATAACATGATATTTTTAGTGATATTTGTAAACTGTCTTTCTAAATGTTTCGTTAGCATGTTGCTAATGTACTGTTAAATGTGGTTAAAGTTACCATCGGTTATTACTGTATTCACAGAGACAATAGAGCCGTCGCTATTTTCATTTTTAAACACTTGCAGTCTGTATAATGCATAAACACAACTTCATTCTTTATAAATTTCTCCAACAGTGTAGCATTACCCGTTAGCCACGGAGCACTATCAAACTCATTCAAAATCAGAAGTAAACAATATAACAGTATACAGTACTCACATAATCCGATGCATGCATGCCGCATGCATGACGAACATTTTGTAAAGATCCATTTTGAGGGTTATATTAGCTGTGTAAACTGTGTTTATGCACTGTTTAAGGCAAGCGCGAGCTCTGTGGGCGGAGAGCACGGGATTTAAAGGGGCCGCAGCATAAAAGCGGTGCATTTATAATGATGCCCCAAAATAGGCAGTTAAAAAAATTTATTAAAAAAATCTATGGGGTATTTTGAGCTGAAACTTCACAGACACATTCAGGGGACACCTTAGACTTATATTACATCTTTTAAAAACATAATCTAGGGCACCTTTAAACTTTGATGATCTTGTCCTGCACAGTTTGTATTATGCACAGACCTATAGCAACCACACTCAAAAAAACAAAACAAAAAAACAACAACAACAAAAAAACATGTTTTCCAGTACAAATATGTATACAATCTTAAATCAAAAAATCAATCAATCAATCTTAAATCATTCAAATTCAAATATGTTTTTAATTCACTAAAAAGAACCGGTTCGCAAATCTCATTTGTTCGTGAATTGGATTATACTTATCTCCTTGTACTGTATGTTTCTGATTCACTAAAAAGTACCGGTTCAAAACATTTATTTGTTTGTGTATTGGACTACACTGGTTACACTGTATGTTTTTGATTCACTAAAAAGAACCAATTCATAAGAGTCGTTTGTTGGTGAATAAGACTGCACTGGTCACCTTGTATGTTTTTAAGACCTGGCTCATAAGAGTCATTTGTTTGTGAATTGGTTTACACTAGTTGGTTTACACTAGTTGGTTTTTGATTTACTGAAAAGAATCACTTCATAAGAGTCATATGTTCATGAATCAAATTACAATTCTCACACAGTATGTTTTTAATTTACTAAAAAGGTGAATTCATCTCATTTGTTCGTGAATTGGATTATACTTGTCACCTTGTATGTTTCTGATTCACTAAAAAGTACCAGTTCAAAAGATTTATTTGTTTGTGTATTGGACTACACTGGTTATGTTTCTGATTCACTAAAAAGAACCAGTTCCTAAGAGTTGTTTGTTGGTGAATCAGACTGAACTGGCCACCTTGTATGTTTTTAATTCACTAAAAAGAAGTGTTTCATAAGAGTCATATTTGTGAATTTGGACTAGACACTAGTTGCAGTGTACATTTTGGGGATTTTAAGAATGCATATACATACCCAGCCATAAAAAAATATGTGAACCGGACTCAAACCCGCAACACAGCTCACCTTGCCAGAGCATGTGCAAGAACTGTGTTATTTTCAAAGGTGGAATGAATCATGGCAGAGGGCTCTGGGCGGGCGATTTGTTGAGCTAATGGTGGGCGAGACATCACATTTTCATGTTTGCAGGTCCAATGCATCACAGAGGGCCACAAACATTCATCACAGTTCACATCTCCTCTGCAGACATTTGCAAAATCTGTGTTTACTCATTATGTCTAGGTTTTCAATTCTCTGTCAGTGAATATGGATTAGATAAGCTCTCTTTCTCTCTCTCCCCCCCTCAGCATGGAGCAAGCGAGCGCTTCCAGAGACCCGGACAGAAATTCGGTGTGAAATGCGAGGGCTGTCTGCGTGTGTGAGGGAGCTGACAGGATTTTAGGAGCGTGGAAATGGAAATAAGAAGCAGGCTTTGGATGTGCCCGGCTGCCATCCTGGAGGAAAGATTGGTGTCTGTCGCAACTGGCCCAATTTCAAAATTGCCACGTCCGTTTACTCTCCATCTTTATTTACACAAATCTGTTTTGTCACTCTCTCTTCACCATTTGCCTGGACAGATGCATTAAAACACTCAAAACAATCAAATCCGAAGCGGCCGGTCGAGATGGAGTTGATTGACGAATTGGCACGGCTTTCCCGGCAAACGTACTGTGAGACAATGAAAAGCGCTTGTTGTGGCTGGAACGAACCAAACCAGCTCATTGGATTTCAGAGGCAGAGTGTGATGAATAAATTGGACTATTAAATTCATCTGAATATAAATGTGATATATTTATCATAATATTTGTCTTATTTGATATAGTAGATCTTAATGTCATTTATCCAATGGAAGATTGTAGGGGAACATCACAGGAAACAATACAAGCAATCAGGACTTTAGGGAAACTACCGACTCACAACATTTTCTAGAAACATTTATTTGCCAGGCTTTATAGATTTGTTTTTTAGTTTTTATTTATGTTTTGCTGACTTGTAAGACCAGAGATAATAACTTATCCATTAGCAGCTCTGTATGTTGTGTGCCATATGTTATTGCAGCTAAAAATAGCAATTTTATGGCTAGTGTGTTCATAGACCACTGCAGCGATGACCTACATATGAGTGAATATCATGAAAAGGTCACATTTCTCCTGAAAATCAGAAGAAAAAAATAAGAAACTACATTTTCACAAAGAAAATGGATTTTTTTTTTTCATGACAATTATACACATTTCCGCTGTAAAACTGAGCTTTTTTTACCATCAATCTTAATTATTCTGATTAAATTCTCAGTCTACTATCAATAAATGATCTAATTTAAATCTGCATAATTAAAGGTAGCACAACAAATACTACCATGATGTATAAACAGTGTCATGAAAATATTTTCACAAGGTAAAGCATCTTAAAAATCCTAAAAATAGGCTGTGTTTTCATTTAAGAAAATATAATTATTTCTTATTTTCCCAGACACCTTATTTACAGTTTTTATGTAATTCACAAATCACATTTTAAAAAAATATGTAGACAATTTAAAAGAGGATTAAAAATCCTCAAACCATTCTGAATGGAGCATTGTTTGTGTAAATACAGTCAAATGGGGCACCTTGATCTCAAATGGAGCACTCTAGATTTTTAGAAAGGGCACCGCTGATCCAAAAGCCCCATGACGTAATCAGCCATTTTCAATCTATATATCCTCATAACATCTGGATAATATATGATGTCTACACATTTCATTTACACCCAGCAACAGAAATATGACTCTGTTAGACAGACAGAAATCCGATTGCATCCATCTAGCTTTAATCATGTTACATGCAAATCCGCAAGGTCTAATCTACTTTAGGAGCCACAAAAATTGTCACTATATGCATTTATATAATGTTAAATAGATCTTTATATAATTTAGGTACATTAGAACTAGTGAGAGACATTGGCAACATCAGAAACACTTGAACTCTTTGTAGCGTATTTCTCCCCATAGTGAACTCTCTTAAAATGGTATGGTCCTTAAAGGTTCTTTATTTATATTAATAGTTAGTGTAATGGAGGCCAGCTAGTAAAAAGCTGTGTAGGTAAACATCACCCCTTGGCCTCAAGAGGCGCACTAGTGAATTACACTACAGGGAAAACCCACCTGGTTTGAATCCTGCTAGGAGTGGGTGCGAGTAGGACCTGTTGCATTGGTGCGGTGACCCGGATGGGAGTGAGGTTTAGGAGGGTGAGTGTAGCAGGCTCAATAGGCGAACTAGCGACTGACACTACAGGGCTGAGGTCTTTAGATTCCTTCTTAGCACATCTGCCTCCCATGCTGGTTTGAATCCTGCTCGGAGCATGTACGGGTAGGACCTGTTGCATGGGTGCCGTGACCCGGATGGGAGTGAGGTTTAGGAGGGTGAGTGTAGCACCCTCAAGAGGCAAACTAGCGACTGACGCTACATAGCTGCAGTCTTTAGCATCCTTTTAGCGTGTCCACTTCTCATTCCCATGCCGGTGATGCCGTTTTGAATTCCGCTCAGAGCGGGTGCAAGTAGGATCTGTTACATTGGTGCCATGACCCGGATGGGTTTGAGGTTTAGGAGGGTGAGTGTAGTGGCCTCAATAAGCAAACTAGCAACTGATGCTACATAGATGCGGTCTTTAGCATACTTTTTAGCATGTCCACTTCCCAATCCCATGCTGGTGATGCTGTTTTGAATCCCGCTCGGAGCGGGTGCGAGTAGTACCTGTTACATTGGTGCCATGACCCGGATGGGATTGAGGTTTAGGAGGGTGAGTGTAGTGGCCTCAAGAGACAAACTAGCAACTGATGCTACATAGCTGCGGTCTTTAGCATACTTTTTAGCATGTCCACTTCCCAATCCCATGCTGGTGATGCTGTTTTGAATCCCGCTCGGAGCGGGTGCGAGTAGTACCTGTTACATTGGTGCCATGACCCGGATGGGATTGAGGTTTAGGAGGGTGAGTGTAGTGGCCTCAAGAGACAAACTAGCAACTGATGCTACATAGCTGCGGTCTTTAGCATACTTTTTAGCATGTCCACTTCCCAATCCCATGCTGGTGATGCTGTTTTGAATCCCGCTCGGAGCGGGTGCGAGTAGTACCTGTTACATTGGTGCCATGACCCGGATGGGATTGAGGTTTAGGAGGGTGAGTGTAGTGGCCTCAAGAGACAAACTAGCAACTGATGCTACATAGCTGCGGTCTTTAGCATCCTTTTTAGCATGTCCACTTCCCAATCCCATGCCGGTGAAGCTGTTTTGAACCCGCTCGGAGCAGGTGCGAGTAGTACCTGTTACATTGGTGCCATGATCCGGATGGGATTGAGGTTTAGGAGGGTGATTGTAGTGGCCTCAATAGGCAAACTAGCGACTGATGCTACATAGCTATGGTCTTTAGCATCCTTTTTTAGCGTGTCCACTTCCCATTCCCATGCCGGTGATGCCATTTTGAATCCTGCTCGGAGCGGGTGCGAGTAGGACCTGTTACATTGGTGCCATGACCCAGAAGGGATTGAGGTTTAGGAGGGTGATTGTAGTGGCCTCAATAGGCAAACTAGCGACTGATGCTACATAGCTACGGTCTTTAGCATCCTTTTTTAGCGTGTCCACTTCCCATTCCCATGCCGGTGATGCCATTTTGAATCCTGCTCCGAACCGGGTGCGAGTAGGACCTGTTACATTGGTGCCATGACCCGGATAGGATTGAGGTTTAGGAGGGTGAGTGTAGTGGCCTCAAGAGGCAAACTAGCAACTGAAGCTACATAGCTGCGGTCTTTAGCTTCCTTTTTAGTGTGTCCACTTCCCATTCTCATGCCGGTGACGTAGGTTTGAATCCCGCTCAGGGGTATGTTTCCCAAAGCGAACTATGGTCACAAATTCTGTCGCTACCAATAGAGTTCAATGGGACTTACGACCATAGTTGACTAACAATGCTTTCGGGAAACGCACCCCTGAGCGGGTGCGAGTAGGAACAGTTGCATTGATACTGTGACCCGGATGGGAGTGAGGTTTAGGAGGGTGAGTGTAGCAGGCTCAAGATGTGACTGACGCTACAAGGCTGCAGTCTTTAGTATCCTTGTTAGCGTGGCCGCCTCCCATTCCTATGCCGGTGATAACGGTTTGAATCCCACTTGGAGTAGGTCCTGTTACATTGGTGCCGTGACCCAGATGAGAGTGAGGTTTAAAAGGGTGAGTGTAATGGAGGCCAGCTAGTAAAGAGCTGTGCAGGTAAACCTCACTACCCTGGCCTCAAGAGGTGCATTAGCCTGACACTAGAGGCTGCGGTCTTAAGCGTCCTTGATTGCATGCCCATCTCTCATGCTGATTTCCCTTCCGAAAGCAGCATGTCAAAAATATAATCATATCTAGCAACTCATTTTTGTATGCATGTGTGTACGAAAAACCCCTCTTGCCTTCTGTTGATTAAAAGTAAAATTTGGCTCAGCCTTCATTCTGCACCTAATCGCAGAAGTGAATTATTGCGGAGCGTAATAAACCTCCAAAAGCATTGCCTTTGTTCCTCTTATCAGCTCAGTTAAGCAATTTACCTACACATTCTCTCTCTATAATCACCACTAGGCTGCAATTATGCAGTTCTAGAAGTTTCTGAAGAGGATTGTAAAGAGAGTAGATGTCATCAGATACAGCCTGAGAAATAAAGACTCGAGTGTGCATGCTTAAACATTTAAGATGAAATATGTTAAGCAGGATATTAATAGGCTTGCATGCAATTATATTAACTACATCTTTTCATAGTGTCATAGTGACTCTTAAGATCTTATTCAGATTTTCATTTATTGACATCAGTGTTATTTTAGCTTATCATTGAGATACTATTATAGTTTTTATTAATATTTTGAATTAAATTTCATGTATATTTTCCATTTTCATTTTAATTTCAGTTAGAGTAATTTTGTTGAAGTTTTTTTTTTATTAAAAATGTCAATTTTTTTTTATTGTTTTTGTACAAGTTAAACTGAATGAAAATGGGAAATGTGGCCTTGGCGACAAGCTGAAATAAATAGTTTTCTATGTTTTATTTTAAATATATATATATATATTTTTTATGGTTTTAGTTTCAGTTATAATAATAGCAACCCTGATGCACATTTAGTAGTTCGTTGACTATAGGTAAAACTTTTCCATCTGATGCAATATAGTTTCACAATCTTGAAGTAATTCCTCAGTTTTCATGCTTTAATGCAGGAAAAAATCTCCCCCGTAACTCTTCCACCCACAGAGCTGCAGTCTGAGCTTCAGCGGTAACAAACTTTATCACTGCTTTCATATACAGCACTTTGGCTGCCAGCCGGCCCGTATCAGTACAGATTTGTGTATCCGTTGATTCATGTTGGTAGATTTCTGCTGGACTGAGTGGGGCTTCAGTAGCCGCCGGGGGCCTGAAAGAAACAGCAGGTGGGCTGGAGCTTTTAGCGGCCTGCATTTCAGCCACAAACACCGGTCACAGTGACTCTAATCTGTTTATTTGGTGGACTATTACTCTGGTAAATAATCTACTTGTGTGTGTGTGTGTGTGTGTGTGTTGTGTGTGTTTGACAATTAGTCATATTAATTACGATGAAAAGTGGGCGACTTGTTCTGTTCTCTCTTGTTGTTCTTTTTATGTTCTTGTTGTTATTTTATCTTCTCAGTGGGCTTGTTGTGGTTAATGGTTCCAGGAAAAATAAAAATTGCTGCAGAGAAGGGTGAAAAACATGGAGGATGAGTTTAAAAGATTTACCTGATATTCCTGTGTTTTTACTGGAGCATCGGTACAGTATGTGTGTTGAAAGTCACTGTAAAAATGTTTGAATTTTAACTGAAAAATAGTCTTAAAATGCTACAGTAAAAATAACTATTAACTGGTTAAACAGTTGACTTATTGTTAAAGATTATATACTGCATGATTTAACAAGAGAATACATGTATCTTTTTTTACTGTAAAATAAGGTAAAATTGTTTAGTATTAGTAAAAAGTATAAATTACCAACGTTTAAGGTGAAAATCTGTTTTACATTTCGAGTTTTACAAATCTAGGTTTTGTTTAATTTTTAATATCAGTTATGCATATTAGGTTATAAAGCAATTAATTTTATATATTGCAATCTATATGTATTATAAAAACTTTTTTTTAGTTTTGTGGTTTTCAGTACATTTTTAAAGCACAAAGTAGATTTTAGTTGTTTAATTATCATTATATAATATCAGTTAATGATATATGGGTCATTGACGAATAAGGTTTTTTTTACAAGATGGACAAAATTTGTCACTAAAAAAGTCAAAATTTCGGTTTTACCGAATGACACTTTTATACAGAATGACACTTTTATACCAAATGACGATATTTTCAAACAATGCTAACAGGCTGGTATCTAGCTAGCTAGCTAAATGACAATCAAACATTTTATATTTAGTACAAGTTTTTAAAATATTACAACATTTTCCATGTTTTATAGCGGTTGTACCGAATGACCTGATGTTTTGGGACGTGTGTATATAAGCA